>NC_140934.1:19098019-19308019 GCF_014529385.1 Adiantum capillus-veneris
CACATGGAACTCGCACCAGAATCTACTATCCAATTTTGTGCATACTCCGCATCTTCTGTAACAAGAGCCTCGATAGGTAGATCTGCTGTGAAGACCAATACGTCAGAGGTAAGTGGCATAACAACCGCTAGAAGAGTCTCTACAACAGGAGCATTTGAGGACTCTAGCACATTGATCTCCTCTAACTTTGCTTTGCCCTTGTTTGAATCATTAGACTTAGAAGTTTAATCGGATTGTTTATCCTTCTTGCTTTGCTACCATTTCCTGCAATCCTTCTTCACATGCCCTTTTTTATGGCAGTGAAAGCACTCGACATTACGTATAGAACCCCAAGACTTACTGCATGAGCCCCCACGTTTCTTGCTTTTGGCATGACTTTGAGTGCGACCCCTTTGTCTATCACTAGCAACATACGCATCACCATCCTTCTTGCCTTCAAGAAATTTCCTGCGAATCTCCTCGGTAAACAGACTCCCAAGGACGTCATTGTACACTAGACCGGTACCAGGTGCTGAGTTGCTAATCACAGTACAGAACGTATCCCAAGACGAGGATAAACTGCATAGCAAGAATATACATTTGATTTCCTCATCGAAGACCAAACCCTGAGTGGTCAAACGAGTGAAAATGATATTGAACTCATTAATGTGAGTAGAAATAGTGCCCACTTCCTTCATACGAAGGTCAAACAGCTTCTTCATCAAGAAAACCTTATTAGTGGCACTTTTGTTCTCATAATTAGAACACAACTTATCCCATACATCTCTAGCAGTCCTTTCTCCAACTATAGTAAAGTACACAGATTTGGCCAAATGCAAACGGAGGGTAGATTTGGACTTAGCATCAAGTTTCTCCCACTCAACATCTGTATACTCGCCCTCTGGGCGCTCCATGATAGGATCCAAGCTGGCCTTTTTGTATAAGAACATCTTGAATCTGCTCTTTCCAGATAGCAAAATTTGTCCCATCAAATTTTCGGATATTGTAAATATCCTTTTCACCACTAGATGACATGGCTGCAAGCTAAAGATAATATGGCGATAAAAACTAGTAATTTTGGAACAAATTCGACAGAGTTTCCCAAGAAAACTGTCAATCTCAGTCCAAAACTGTCATAAGAGATCAGTAACGCATAAAAAATAATGCTCTCAGAGAATAAGACAGGCGCATCAACCACTAATTGTGCATTAAAAAGTAAAAAAAAATTGACCCAAGACTGCCAACACGGCGTCAAACGCACCTAGCCCTCTCTATACATTTCCTATGGTGAGGCCACAAAAAAGGGGTACTCTAGCAACCTCTATCACCGAAAGGATCTCAACATTCAAGAATCCCCCAGCTCAAGAAAACCTCACGCTATCGACCCTCACAAAAGGTTATCCAGACAAGAAACCAGCCTAGTCTCAGAAAGGGCCTCCGAACCGAGTCTCGGCAACAGTCGGGATTGCCAGAAACAAGCCAAATCGGCTCCACAAAAGGTACATATGGCAGTTTCCACAACTCAACGTACATCCACTGCCAACAATACTGCAAGGTGCAGTATACGCGCTCAAACAGGCGCCAAACAAAATATGCAAGCAGTAAACAAATCCTTGCGGGGAGTAAAACCGCTCTCAAAAGAGCTCAAGCACTATCAAAAGTGCCAAAACAATGCATATCCGCATCAAATTCTCCCACTGAAATCTGTGTTGATGCTAGACACTACAACCTATAAGAAACCTTGATGTCTTGTATGCATCAAGAACCTGTGAGGAGATGGATGCCTGAAAAACCCGAGACAATGTCGATGCCAAAAAGTGTTCCTAATCAGCCCATAAACACCATCTCAATAGCACATAATAGCCATAAAATGGCTATATACCATCCCAAAATAGTCTCTAAACAACCTGCACCTGTGTCCTATACATGTACCTATAGCTGTAGCAAAAGTGGAGTTTCAAAATACAACTGCTGAAGCGTAGCTCGGATGAAACTTTGGACAGCCCAAACAGCTTCGAAAGGGGGGTAAAATTGCAGGACACTTGCTGGAAACGCTCTCGGAATGCTAAATTTGCCGATACCAAAATCGGATACTTGTTTGTACTTTTGAAAGTGCGCACGCGTAGATGCGAAAAACGGCAAGCACAAACCCTGCTCTGATACTAGTTGAAAGTGCCGCGGGAAGCGTGTGCGAGTGCAAGTGCAAGAGCAGAGAGAGAGAGAGAGAGAGAGAGAGAGAGAGAGAGAGAGAGAGAGAGAGAGAGAGAGAGAGAGAGAGAGAGAGAGAGAGAGAGAGAGAGAGAGAGAGAGAGAGAGAGAGAGAGAGAGAGAGAGAGAGAGAGAGAGACCTGCTTTGGGTGGAGCGCACAACAACGTTATTTTGTTGCAGCTCCTTATTCTGTTGTATTAAAGAATAAGTGTATACATGGTTAAGTTAGTAGATGGGTTAGTAGTAAGTGGGATGTCCGGCCAGTTAGCCTGAATCCCAACAGTGTGCATTTTGCTGCAGTTGGACGTGGACAAGGCTTATGACATAATAACATGGACATATATAGAAGCCGTCATGGAAGCTCTCGGCTTTGGGTCTTGCCTATGTCGATTGCTACGCGTATTGGGGTATGGAAGCCAGCCAGAGCTCCTATTCAACGATAGAATTGTGGGCTCTTTTGAGGTCAAAAGGTCTATTAAGCAGGGATGCCCTCTGGCCCCCTACTTTTCGCCATAGGATCACATGCTTTAATCACGATGCTCGAAGATAGTGCGGAACGAGGGGAGTTGCAAGGCCTTGCTTTGCCAAGAAATAGCCAACACCTAGCAAAATTTTTTGCAAACGATTCTCTCCTCTTCTTGAAGGCGTGCCTCTAGGTCATCAGAAAAGCTCTAGAGATTGTACAAGTATTCTCAGTAGCTTCGGGGTCCCAGTGTAATATAGAGAAGTCAAGGCTGATCTCCCTATCAAAAAATGACTCATGTGACCCTTCTGTTTGGTGCGGGGAGATTGTCACAAAAGGGAATATATTCAGACATCTGGGAACCCCCTTGGGGGTGGACGTAACTCACAAGCAAAGATTTGAGTGGGTGCTTGAAAAAATCAAAACAAAAATGAGTAGGTGGGAGTATGCTCTTCTCCCCTTCCTAAGTCGGATAAAAGTGATGAATGACTTTATGATTCCTTATATTGCCTTCACTAGCCCGCTTTTCAAGATGGCTAAGTGTCACTAGAAACAGTTCTTAAAACCTATAAAAAGGTTTTTATGAAAAAACAACACGAAATCCTCTAGGCCATGCAATGGGCCCGGTGGGAATCAGTTGCTCAACCGGTGAATCAAGGAGGCCTCGGAATTCTCAACCCTGTGGCCCATGCAGAAGCTTTTTGCGCCAAGTTTGTTGTTTCCTTGGCTAAACAGGATCAAGTTTGGGCTGTCATGGTCAGAGATATGATAGAAGTAGCTAAACTTGGCTCGGATGGTGGAAAGTGGAGACGGGTGGAGGTTCATGACAAACTGTTAGCCCCGGAGTGGTCTACCTTAACACTGGGGGGCAGCTCAGGAGAATTGATAAGAAAATGCAATAGAGCAGCAGGAGTCTTAAAGTGGGGGGAAGAAGTCAGATACTTCAAGAACTCCAGTTTGCATTGGTCCCCCTGGCTGTCCAAAGTTGCAGACCCAACACAAACTCCCTATTGGATTGAGACAGCTAGGAGACTGAATACTAAGGGTCTGAAGCGACTTGGGCACTTCTGGGACAGTGGCAACAAGAGTTGGAAAACCATTGACCTTCTGGTTACCCAGTACCAACTCAATAGCTTGGAGGTCTTGCTTGTCCACAAAGTGATGAAGGAGCTTGACAATTTAGTGATGCCAATCTGTGATTTGGAGTTTGATTGGAATGCCTGGAAATGGCCTAGAAGCAGTCTCTTACGGAAACCCCATCCTAAAAGCATTTATCAGACAATGATGCATACGAAGAATTGGTCTAGCCCCCTTAACAAGCTATGGAAAAAGCAATGGCCGGAGGAAAGGTGGGAGCAAGTAATGGAGAACATATGGAAGCCAAAGGTTCTGCAGCACATAAAGGTCTTTCCTTGGAAGGTAATTTGGGGTGCTCTACCGACGGGGGTGAAGATTCAGGAGAGAGGGATTGGGTTAGATACATGCTCGGGGTGCAGGATGGCTAGTGAAGATGTGGCCCACCTATTCATGGACTGCCCAACTATTAAAGACCTCGCAGGGAAAATATGCAAGTGGGTCCAAAGAACATGGAAAATTAGTTTCTTCAAGACTGACCTATTCCTTGGAGGCAAGAATTCAGGTAGTCCTGCACTCTTCGTCAACACTCACTCAAATTGTGAGATACTTCTTCTTACATAATGTATGGCAGACAAGAAACCACCGTGTGTTTGAAGGAGGTTGTGAGGTGGCAAACTTTGCAGAAACTACTCAAGAAAGCAAAGTGCTAATATCAATCCTCCATATTAGCAGATCAATCTAGGACTACTTGTGCCTTGTTGTCAGCAGATGGAATGCCTAGGACGGGGGAAAATCTTGGCCATCGGTAAATAAAAGATCTCATAAGGACAAGTTTATGGACCTTGTGTATCGAGGAGGAGGAGGCGGGTTGGTGGGGGTGGCTGCCCTGATAGCCGATGTAATTATAGTCCCTGGACGATGTCATGGCTCAACAAGAGCATGAAAAGACCTTGTAATTTTTTGGGTTGTTCAATATAATTCACTCACAATTGTGAGTTTTTCTTTAAAAAAAAAGAAAAGAAAAAAAGAATGAAGGTGTTGAAAGTTAAAAAATAGTCAAAAGGTATTGCTATTTTTTTTTCTTCTTACCTAAGGTCATCTTATTTGGATGGTCTGAAAGCCTAAAAGGCCAGCTTGTTTGATGGGTTTTATGATTTCTATGGATCCCATAAAGCTATAAGGGAGTATGTGTGGAATAGTTCATAGCATGCTCTGATATCGAAAGTACGGATATCAAAGATGGAATCTGGTAGTTAATCAAAAAATTATATTGATGTTCAATTATCCAATACGCATTAGGTTTCACACGACTGAAGGTGACTAATTGATGAGAAAACATTTAACAACATCATGAAATTATTTACTAAGAGCTTTTGGCATTTTCATGATTTCAAACATAATTGTAGGAAAATGCAATTGTGGGAGTTGCTTACCCAACAAATATTTTTTTGTTTAATTTAAAATTACCTATAAAATAAAGAAATCTTTTGATGTTAGGAGGAATCTTACCCCTGTTTGCATGAATTCCAATGCTATATTTTGAATTGGTTCTTGATTATGGTGTTCAAACCTAAATTCAAGTGATAAGGTTCTCTCACAAGAAGCCATCCTAGCAAGTTTTTTACGAATGAATATGGGTGTCTATGCAAGCCCACAAATGAATAAATGTTCAAGTATGTAACGAATCTCATCCATAAAGTTATCATCCTTGAACCAAGGTATCTGATTGATATTATGGTTCGAAAATTTCTTGTGAAATTTTGAGAGCTGTTTGGCAATCCAGAAATGTGATTCTTTTTCACCAAAAATATGAACAAATCTAGTTCTAGAAAGGCGTTGGTGGCAACTCCTTAGTAGAAGGAATCACAGTTCTAAGCTATGCAAGAAAAAGTGGTCAAAGGGATGCACCTCCTTTGATGTATTTTTCTTTACACATCCCTGTGCAAAGGATATGCCAAAGCTGATTGTAATATTCTGTGATTCAAGCTCATCTAAAGCACTTTAAAAAAAAATGTGGCCATAATACTTTAATAGATAAAAGCTAATTATAAGTCTTTTTACATGCTTTCTTGTATTCTAGAATAGCTAGTTTTGGGTTTAAGGCCCACCATAGGAATATGGTTGACTCCTTTTTGGACGTCTATAGATGTTGGGATATGGAGTCAAGACATTGACTCCAAATGTTTATAGTCAATTAAGAAGGGTACAGGCCTTTTCAATTTTGTACATATGCATTCCATGTTTGTATCAAAGTGTGCAATATAAACAGCTCGTGACGTTTGTAGAGTGTATAGTTAAGATTTTTTCATATAGGGGCTCCTTGGACCCTTTTTGGAGGGAAGTTACACGACGAGTGAGCAATTAAGGAATCTTTAAGCTTTCGCATCTCTGGGATGACAGAAGTTGTTGTTGAAAGGATGGGGATCTCACGAAAGGCTTCTGATTAGTAGACTCTTGGAAGTGCTGACATACGCATGTCCTGTGTATGCGGAGCAAAAATAGATTGGAGAGCCTGGCATTGGCCAAAAGACAAAGTGTTCTCTGTTCTCAAGACCTGGAGTATATATAATGTGAAAGTGTACCAAGCTGATTGGTTTGCCTCACTCAAGAGAATCTGGAAGAAAACAAAGACAGAAGAACGCTGGCAAAAGAGGGTTGCTAACATTTGCGAAACTAAAGGGCCGGACTACATAAAAGTATTCATTTGGAAGGTGTTGTGGGGAGCTTTTCCCACTGGGGTTAAGGTGCAAGCTAGAGGTTTCAGCTTAGGCACTTGCTCAGGTTGCTAGTCAGCCTTGGAAGACCCCCTCCATCTGTTTTGTAAGTGTCCTACTTCGCGGGGTCTAGCAGCTAGAGTGCGCAAGTGGGTAAGAAGGATCACCTTTTTTTACGGATGACCTGACCTTGGGAGGGCGTGGTATTCAAAGCCAGGCGAGTATGGTATACACTTAAATGATTAGATTCTACTACCTGAACCAAGTATGGAAGTCCAAGAATCTTCGAGTCTTTGAGGGAAAACTAGAGGTAGCTCTCTTTGATGATATTGTGCGATCAAGCATTGAGCTCATTCATCACAGGAGCAAGAAGAGGGGTAGTAGACAAAGATGAAGGATGGATGCATACTTTGAGCTCTTTAGAACACCCAAGAGGATAGGAGTTACTTATCTGGTAGGTGTTTTGTGTATAAGTCTTTCATGGAACCCTAGCCCCCTCAAGCACAACATCTCAAAGCACATGTTGTGCTTGAGGGATGTTGTATTCTTATCGGGTTAATATAAATTATCTCAACTCACAATTGTGAGTACGGCAAGAAAAAGATATTTTTCATATTTCCAACCATATCTTACTTTAAATGTATCAAAGATTTTCATAATGTTGAAACATGTTAACTTCCCTTGAAAAAAACCCTAATGTTAGTAGAATCCATCGATCTATTACAGTAAAGCAAATGAATAAATGCTTCTTTCTCTTAGGTTTTTCTCCAAAGAAGTTAAACCATTTTTATAAGCAACCAAATGGCGTTCCTCATCAGCATCCTTATGAAATTCCAGCATCTTGCTTAAATTATTTTGACTAGTTCTTGAAGCTATAGGACTTCTCTTTTTTGAGCGATGTCAGCATTGGTTTGAGTGTGCGACGTGGAGTTGGGTGGTTTAGTCTGAGCGACTTGGTTAGTGTGCTCCAAAGACTGGCATAGTGGGGTCAATGGAGCACTGAGCGGAGATCTTTATAGTGGCACTTGGTTCATATGCTATATACACGTGCATTGGCAGTGCGTCTGTGCAGTATGCCTTGCCCTGCCATCCCCTGCTAGGTTTCCCCTCTTGCAGGCGCGCTTTTTTCTGAGATATCTCTACTTGCGATTAGCGCGAGTATTTTCCCCTGCAATAACAGCACCAACTCAGACCTTGTGATCAAGAGCGACACGTCTATCTCCCCCAAAACAGTTAAAATTGTCAGCTTGCATCTTTAACTTGTTAATAATCGCGATTGATGGTGCATAATAATCGTTGGTTTGCTTCGCTGTCTGCCCTAGCAAATTAGCCCTAGCAAATAATCGTTGTTTGCTCGCTACCCTTTAGGTACCTTAGTCTTGAGAAATAATCCCTTTTGGCAACTTATGCCTTAACATTCCTAAATACCACTCCTTATTGCTTTGGGAAGGGGAGTTTATTGTTCTTTCTTTTTGTGTGCCACTTGGTAATGGAACCCGATGCTTTAGTCGCGTAGGTGAAGATATTGTAAAATTTTCACAGATGTTAACGGCGGATAAATTACCCAAAATGGAGTTAGCAGTGCCGATGGATGAAGGCGACGGCTCGGTTTTGAAACCGTTAAATGATGCGGAAATATCAAGCCCCAATTCGCCAAAGGCTTCAACCATGAAAGAGGACAAAATTGTATTGATTGGAAAAGTGCCTTCTGAGGAAACAAGAGAAAAATGGGCTCAACTCAAGGGTTCAAATTCGAGATTAAAACCCTCAAAGACATGGCTCCTCAGGGTCCCATCTATACGAACGTAAATAAGGCGTCAAGTGCATCTGCAGTTCGCAAGCCAGGCATCTCGTTTGCTAGCATACTCAAGGGGCCTAACTCTAAGGATTGTGGAAAAGGCTCAGCAGAAGGGTTGTCGAGTGAAGGAGATATCGAAAAACTGCAAAATACAAGAGCTAGAGTTCGCCAAGAGCTTAAGGAAGTCCACAAATTGATTGAATCCGGCCCTAACAACAACAAAAGAACTAGATCCCAAACAGATTACAGTGGGCTAGTGGAAGACGGGTTGGCAGATCGGGTCTTTTTCACTTTAAAAAAGTCTTTGCCCCAATAGGTGGAGGTTGCCGAGGCTATTACTGTAGCGATTCCACCAGCAATGATCAAAAAACAGTGAGCCAGGTAAGCTAAGCTAACGCTTGTATTTGGGTTCAGTGGAAGAATCCCGAACAGGTTTGAGATGATTCAATGGCTTCAAGGCCCTCAAATTCTTGGCCATGGACGAGCAGTTGAAAGTACTTTTTACCTAGCTAAAGGATTTTGTTCAGTCAGATTCAAAGAGGCCTCCTATGTGGAAAAGATCCTTGACAAAGGGCTCCTAGTATTTAATAGGACTACGGTTTGTGTGGTGCCTTGGGAGTCAGTGTTCGACTCAACTGAATCTTTACAAGGGTTTCATCCGATCTGGGTTGAACTTGTGGCTCTGCCTAGCTGGCTGTGGAAAAATCTCAGGATGCTTGCTAGCCAATTGGGCACTCCCTTATTTATACCTAGCAAGAGAGGGTTTGACAGAACCTCAAACAGGGTTTGTATAGGCTGGGATGTGTCTAAAACGACACGTAAGAGCATGGTTATCAATGTCGGAGCAGGGCTAGTTACTATTTCGCTAAACTTTGGAATATACTTTGGGACATGTTTTGAATGCAACAACTTTGGACACTTCGCCAAGAACTGCCCCCAGTAAAATGTTATCCCCGATGGAAGGGCTGGAGATACAAGGAGGCAGTAACGAAGGGGTAAATGCAGAGAAGGATAAAGGAGGTATGGTATGTGACAAAATGGATATTAAGATGCAAAACAAGATTGTGGACGAACTCATTCCCATATAACGAACTTCTGAAGGTGCAGGCAATAATAATAGGATCAGACTCCCGCTGCTACCCCCAAATTTATGACAGTGACAATGGTGACGGCTAACCATGTCCCTGGTATGAAAAGAGCAAGAAGAGTGAAGGCAGTGGCAAGAGACTCCAAAGTGCTTCAGGTCGTGAGAACACTTGAGGTGAAAGGATCGAACTCATCCTCCACCCCTTCGAAAGGAGGGGGGTTCACTGTCCCACTGCACAATCCATTTGCAGCACTGCAAGAAGAGATATCCCCTAACTTGGAACCCCCGGATTCTCCTGTGACCAAGAGGGAGGGGAATGATTCGGATGCTGAAGAATTTGTTCCTCTATCCCAATGAACCCCTCATTAATGATGGAGTCTCTCACTATCCAATCTTGGAACGTAAAGGGGTTGAAAACCCGTAAGAAGAGTACCCTTTTTTGGGAGGAAATAAAAAAGGAGAAGACAATCAACTATTGGGCCATCCAAAAACACCACTTAGATGCCCATAGAAAGAGAAAACATGTGCTAGGAAAGAAACTGGTATTCTATGGAGAAGAAAGTAATGGTTTCAGTGGCGTCCTCAGCATTGCGGACAGAGAATTGGAGCCGAAGTTGGTTCTTAACCACCCATCCGACAGAATCTTGGGGATTAGAATCAGATGGGAAGGGCATCCCTCCACTATTGTGAATGTGTACGGCCCTTGCAATGAAAAAGAAAGAGCTAAACTGTGGATGCATCTTAGAGATACTCCTATTGAAGGGGAGTGGTTTTTGGTTGGAAACTTCAATATGGTAGAAAAGAGCAGGGATAGAACAGGATCCTCTAGTATGTTGACTGGCTCGAAAAGTTCTAAATGGAAAAGTTTGTGCGAAAAGTGGGTGATGATCGACTTATGGGAAGTCGGCCCATGGAACAGTACGCCTGGTTTCACCTACACAAGCCTCCAGTATGCCCGGACTGCCTCAAGGCTGGAGATATGCTATTGCTCACACCAAGCGGACTGGATACCGTTGTTGATGGAGATGAACAAAAAGCCTTTCGGATCACATTCCTCTGCACATACATTTTAAGAAGAATAAAGGGGAGGAGGAGACCCCAAGAGGTGAGAAAAAACTGTTAGTAATAGGGGCACACCTATTCAAAGACCCTCTTTTCAGGAATCTAACCAAGAAAGCACTCGGTAAGCTCAAAAAAGATGTCGACCTCAACAAACACAATGCGTGGGACCTCTTTGCTCGGAGCATCCAGAAAGCAATCAAAACCTCGGCCCCTGGTTCAAGAAAGCTAGGGAGGTACACTTATGCATCTTACAAAGGAGGTATAGTTGCTTACCTCCATAAAAGCCAATGGGCATGCTACTGAGGAGGAGCACAAACGATGGCTCGAAGCCAAATCTAACCTTGCTAATGAGCAGTTAGAAAATATCAGAAAGGCAAGGCTTCTCTTGAGGGAGACTTTCCTTCAACCTGAAGCCTCAATCAAACTTAGTTTTTTAGGGCTTTAAAAATCAAGAAGAGCGGGGGCCACGTCCGCTAGCTCTATGATGAGAAAGGGACATCAATTCATAACCAGGATAAGATGGCTGGTCTGATGTTGAGCTATCTTAGTCAAATCATTGGATGGCCAGAGACCCAGTCCCAAGAAGGGGAAGAAGCCAGAGGAACCTTACTGCAGAGTGTCAAGAATGAAATTCCCCACTCAGAAGCTAATGGCTTGGAACGGGCATTCTCCAAAGACGAATGTTCACTAGCATTGCAAGCCCTTGGCAAGGAAAAGTCCCCTGGTTGGGATGGGATGACGGTGGAATTCTATAGAGAATTTTGGGATGATCTCAAGGCCCCAATCACAAGATTGGCCAATAAAGCCATCGTCGAAGGGTCATTGGAGGTCAATGTAAAGAGAGGGCTTATCAAACCCATCCGAAAACAGATCTGCTATTCTCAACTGAAACATTGGTGCCCTATAACCATGATGTCGGTGGCCTACAAAATTATAGCTAAAGTAGTAGCCCTCAGACTAGCCCCCTTAATAGTCAAGATCATCTCTCCCCATCAACATGGGTTCATAAAAGGAAGGTCCATTTACGATAACATCTTGGCAGCAATGGTGGGCATCGAAGATGCAACTATCACAAAGCAGGAGTGCATTCTACTGCAGTTGGACCTGGACAAGACTTACGACAGAATAACATGGACATATATAGAAGTCGTCATGGAAGCTCTAGGCTTTGGGCCTCGCCTATGTCGGTTGCTACGCGTATTGGGGGTTGGAAGCCAGTCAGAGCTCCTATTCAACGATAGAATTGTGGGTTCTTTTGAGGTCAAAAGGTCTATTGAGTAGGGATTCCCTCTAGCCCGCCTACTTTTCACCATAGGATCACATCCTTTAATCACAACGCTCGAAGCTAGTGCAGAATGAGGGGAGTTGCAAGGCCTTGCTTTGCAAGGAAATAGCCAACTCCTAGCAAAACTATTTGCAGACGATTCTCTCCTTTTCTTGAAGGCGTGCCCGTAGGTCATCAAAAAATCTCTGGAGATTGTACAAATTTCTCAAAAGCTTCGGGGTCCCATTGTAATATAGAGAAGTCAAGGCTGATCTCCCTATCGAAAAATGACTCATTTGACCCTTTGTGTCTGGTCGGGGGAGATTGTCACAAAAGGGAATATATTCAAACATCTGGGAGCCCCCTTGGGAGTGGACGTGACTCACAATCAAAGATTTGAGTGGGTGCTTGAAAAAATCAAAACAAAAATGAGTAGGTGGGAGTATGCTCTTCTCCCATTCCCAAGTCGGATAAAAGTGATGAATTCCTTTATGATTCCTTATGTTGCCTTCACTAGCCCGCTTCTCAAGATGGCTAAGTGTCACTAGAAAGAGTTCTTAAAACCAGTAAAAAGGTTTTTATGGAAAAACAACACGAAATCCTCCAGGCCATGGCAATGGGCCCGGTGGGAATCAGTTGCTCGACCAGTGAATCAAGGAGGCCTCGAAATTCTCAACCCTGTGGCCCATGCAGAAGCTTGTTCCACCAAGTTTGTTGTTTCCTTGGGTAAACAGGATCGAGTTTGGGTTTTCATGGTCAGAGATATGATAGAAGCAGCTAAACTTGGCTCGGATGGTGGAAAGTGTAGACGGGTGGAGGTTCATGACAAACTGTTAGCCCGGGAGTGGTCTACCTTAACACTGGGGGGCAGCTGAAGAGAATTGATAAGAAAATGCAAGAGAGCAGTAAGAGTCTTAAAGTGGGGGGAAGAAGTCAAATACTTCAAGAACTCCATTTTGCATTGGTCCCCCTGGCTGTCCAAAGTTGTAGATCTGCCACAAACTCCCTATTGGATTGAGACAGCCAGGAAACTCAATAATAAGGGTCTGAAGCGACTTGGGCACTTCTGGGACAGTGGCAACAAGAGTTGGAAAACCATTGACCTTCTGGTTACCCAATACCAACTCAATAGCTTGGAGGTCTTGCTTGTCCACAGTGTGATAAGTTTGACAATTTAGTGATGCCAATCTGTGATGAGTTTGATTGGAATGCCTGGAAATGGCCTAGAAGCAGTCTCTTACGGAAACCCCATCCTAAAAGCATTTATCAGACAATGATGCATAAGAAGAATTGTTCTAGACCCCTTAACAAGCTATGGAAAAAGCAATGGGTGGAGGAAAGGTGGGAGCAAGTAATGGAGGACATATGGAAGCCAAAGGTTCCGCAACACATGAAGGTCTTTCTATGGAAGGTAATTTGGGGTACTCTATCGACCGGGGTGAAGATTCAGGAGAGAGGGATTGGGTGAGATCGATGGTTGGGGTGTAGGCTGGCTAGAGAAGATCTGGCCCACCTATTCATGGACTACCCAACTATTAAAGGCCTCACAGGGAAAATATGCAAGTGGGTCCAAAGAACATGAAAAATTAGTTTCTTCAAGACTGACCTATTCCTTGGAGGCAAGAATTCAGGAAGTCCTGGACTCCTCATCAGCACTCAAACTATCATATACTTCTTTTTACATAATGTATGGCAGACAAGGAACTGCCGTGTGTTTGAAGGAGGTTCTGAGGTGGCAAGCTTCTCAGAAATTACTCAAGAAAGCAAAGTGCTAATATGGACGCTCGCGCGCAAGCAACACTCGGAGGATTGGTCTAGGACTACTTGTGCCTTGTTGTTAGCAGATGGAATGCCTAGGATGGGGGAATATCTTTGCCATCGGTAAATAAAAGATCTCAAAAGGACAACTTTATGGACCTTGTGTATCGAGGAGGAGGCGGCGGGTTGGTGGGGGTGGCTGCCCTGATAGCTAATGTAATTATAGTCCCCGGATGATGTCATGACTCAACAAGAGCATGACAAGACCTTGTTATTTTTTGGGTTGTTCAATATCATTCACTCACAATTGTGAGTTTTGCCTTTTTTTTATAAAAAGGACTTCTCTTTTTTTAGTGTCCACAGAATCAACATATAGTGCAAAAATTACGCGAAACAAAACAAGGCATTCCCCTTTTTTTCTCCTAAAATGAGAGGTTTTTTTTCTTAAATTGTTCAAAAGATAGGCTCATCTAATAGCACAAATATGGGTGTGTGTGTGTGTGTGTGTGTGTGTGTGTGCACGCACATTGGAGAGGGGGAATGGGGACACACCCAAAACATACACAAATGGAGAGGGAGAATGAAGAACACACTCGAAACACACACAAATGTCCTTATATAGCTTAGGGTATCCACAACACCCCTTTCAAAAACACCTTTAAAAACACACTTTTCTATCAGCAAACCTACGCTTGCACACAACTCAATACACACGCACTCGTCGAGAATTCTACTTATCACACACCTAGAAACACCATCAACCCTCTGATTTCCCTTGCCCACAAGAGCGCTCTCTCTCTCTCTCTCTCTCTCTCTCTCTCTCTCTCTCTCATGCTTAATGGGGGACACCACTTTAAGTGATATACCCAGTAATTCCCACGTTCTCCTTCACATTTCGGTGCTTCCAAGACCACGAATTGAGGAGACAAAAATGGGGAAAAACAGTTGCTCCCATACTTCCTGCATTTGCTACCAACTTTGATCGAGCATATCTTCGCACTCAAGACTCTGATTGATGATCTATCACTTCGATATGGCTTTATATGTCACACACTATCCTTGAAAAACCTAACAAACTTTAGAAAAACCCTGATGGCATGTTTCCCAAGGAGGTCAAAAGGATCCAAAACTGGCCTTGGGTGAAACTTTATCTACTCATAACTTGTCCAACTGGACTCCGATTGTAGATTTGAAAATACTAGCATGCATCATACATTGAGTACTTCAGCCCTATCATCACACATACTCCTAGGTCCCTTGCTGCACTTGTTCCATATGGTAAAAAATTGCAAACCACCTTATCCTTCCATCTGTAATAACCTCAGTTGTATACCTTTGATTGACGAGCCTTCTCGACGAGCTTGGGGAGCACCCTAAAGGGCACTGTATACATATTTAATTTTCACTTTTCAAGCTTTTGGAATCCCTCTTGGTTAGCCCAAAATAGGAATTTCTCACCCCAAAAACCACCTAAAACATACATTGTTAGATACCTCTAGCTACACTTGATCTTCATATCTGCTTCAGCCCATTGACATGCACCTGTAGATCTCCATAGCTCAAAACTTATCCAAACACAAAAAAGTTTCACGAGTGAGCTTAACTAATAGGGCAGAATCCAGAGATATAATCACAATGCAATTTGGGGGTGGAACATGGATTGCGATCCTTGTTCCTCCACCTCCAAATCCAAAGAAAACTTGGCAAAGTACTCCCCAGAGCTACACCTACACACTGGTGCAATCACGGATAAAAAATGCTTCCAAACATGGATCCTAATCTGTGTATCCAACAGTGCCAAAATACTGCAAAAGTTACTAGCGAATGTCACTATGCAAGGTTGGGCAACCCTAATTGACCCCAAAACCCTAGAAAATTAGAAACTCGCTCTCCAAATGGTCATTTTGACCCAAGAAGTGAAATTTTGATGCAAATTCCAAAATAGTGTGACCAATAGCTTAGGGGATTTATAAGGAATCATCGCTCCAAGTTTAGAGTGATTTGGCCACAAAACATTTATCACAATCCATGTACCTAAATGGAAAATTTGGCAGAGTTTGAGTGGGCAGTGTCTGCAAAGGCTCATGATAGCAAGTTATCAAGGAATTCATGCAAAATTGCTCCAAATTTCAGTAGTTGTGAAATTTCAGAGAAGTCAAATTAAAGTTAAGAATTTTCAAGCAATCAAGGTATTTAAAGTTATGGTATACTCATATGAGGCAAAAAGGAGTCCCAAAATTCTTACCAATTGGGTAGTTTTTGCTAGCTCAGGTAGAGGGGTCAAACAGGCTCTAAGTTAATTAAAATTGGACAATCAATTGACATTGGCATAAACTTCAACCTCAAAGAATTATACCAACAAATTTCAACACATTCTAGCCACAAGGATCAATCCAACTTGGCCCCAGGAAACCAATATGACAAAGTTTGAAAAATTGAGCCATAGAGTGGAAAATTGGGTAAACTTAGGAAAAAAAAATCCAAACTAGTGTGCTAGGATAGGCTATACATGCATACCTGCAAAGTTTCATCCCCATATCTAACCAAACATGGATTGAAATCCATGTACCTTTCCACATTTCTAGATCAAAACCTAGCCACCATCAGGTCTCAGATGCCAAGTAAAGCTTAACCCTAAACTTTCAAGTCATTTGGACATCAAAACCCTTTTAAAAATGCCAAAATTCTCTAAGTCTGTGGAAAAAATTTAAATTTTGGCTTAGATTCCAAACCAATGATCCAAATCACAAAAGGTTTGAACCATAGCATCCCTAAATCTTACCAAATCACATGGTGTAATCAGATCTTCAAAAGGTGTTCCAACATGGATTGTGATCCACGTACCTCTAACCCAGAATTGACCTGCAACGCAATGACCTCATGCCCAGAGTTGCTCTAGTCACACTGGTGAAGTTTGGTCAAATTTGGAGTTGTTTTGAACAAGTTATGCTCATTTTTCATTTTATGGTTAAGTTTGCATTTCTTTTGACTTTTTTTTAGCATCTCAACCAATTTTTAAGCCTAAACAATTTATTTTTTGGTAGAAAAATGCCAAAAAGCTCAGAAGGAGTGGGAAGTTACGTCCTACAAAGTCGTGGTGCATATCCCATCTAATGAAGAAGCCCACATTACCGATGAAGAGCTAGCAAAAATACCGGCCAATGTGTTTATCGACAAATTTCAAGCTTCAGATGGCATGATGTGAAGACCACCATCTTCCAAAAGGAGTTGTGGACCTTGCACTAGCAAACAAAAGCCTTAGCGGGAACAAGGTGCCGACAATTAGATGGTTTTTTCAGATTACCACCGTGGGAAACAAACTACCAAAGGGCACACAAACTAATGGGCTCAACTTAGTATAATGGCAAAAACACCCTCACTGACAAAGATGGGGCAACCGTCAAAGTAAGAATCACTACTGAACTAATCAACCAAGCACTCCATCTCCCAATCGACAACCATAATCTGCTCAACATAACAAAGGCAATCAACAATGGAAAGATTTTTGTGAATCAGCAACACCATAAGTTTACTTATAAAGACCTCATCTATTCAAATGCAAAGTTGCCACTACAGATTAATTCACAACACCTCAAAGTCCAAAAGCCATCGAGGTACACAGAGCCCAATCTCCATATTGCAGTGGTGATGGTTATGGGGCTGGCAAAAAGAAGATTAATCAGGTGTGACCTGGGGAACTATATCCTTGAAAACCTGGTCGAAGTAAATCTCAAGGGAAGTGACAAAAACAAGAATAACATGAATGCAAACCCAGTGCTAACTAGGATAGCATACCACTAGGCATGATAGAATAGCTACCATAGGCAGAACCACAGTTGAATCTGTTACACAAAACAAATCACGTAGTAAAATTGGTGAGCAGCTCATCTACAACACCCACCAAGAGAAGGACAAAGGGACAAAGCTCTAGGACCAAAACACTAGATAGTGAAGCCACGGAGTTAGACTTTGAGCTAAGCGGCAAAATCAAAGGTAGAAATCGTGACACTCCCTCAGAATATCACTCTACTGAAGAGGAAGAGGATATCATTGCTCCCTTGGTTGGAAAGAAAACACAACCCAAATCATAGGTTCAAAGATCAATGGGGGAAGTGCAATGCCTACAAGAGGAATGGCTGGTGAAGCTAGCTACCGAAAAGAAGACGAAGCTATCTCTGAAGAAGAAGAAGAAGATGATGTGGAGCTTGATAGGAAGCTCGAGAAAATCAAAGAAGAGAGGCTTTAAAAGATCAAACAACAAAAATGTCAAAAAGTAACTGAAGAAGCTCAACTAGCAGGATCTTACAGACAAAAGATCCACGAGGTTGAAAAGTGCAAGGCGACCAAAGGGAAAAGGATGGATCAAAGAGACAAAAGACAGCTGTCTTAGAACCTCCATTGGATTCATCACGAAGGCAATATTCAATGCAAAGAGATTCCCCCAAGGACACATCTACCACAAACTAGCAAGAGGAGAGGAGATTGGAGATTGAACAACACCAAGACTCACCAAAACCTGCAACGTCTCCTCCTACATACACAACCCAAGATCAAGAAGAAGTAAAAGATCAATAAGAAAAGAAAAAATTTGAAGAAAAGAAAGAGAAAAGTCATGCCAAAGCCTTCATGACAAGATTCTTTGAGACGGACTCCACCATCTTCAACTTGCTCACTAAAGATCTACAGACAAGGCATGTAGCTTATCATAGCACACTACTGAACAAAGGTCTCTCCATCAAAACAGAGATTATTGCAAGAGTTGTCAACTTCAACAAAGTCGTCAAGAGTTTAGAAAAGAGTCAATTTGACTACTAGAAGCTTCCATGACTTGCTCGAGGATATGCAACAACTAGGAAGGGAGGAGTGTTTGGCCGATGTGGCTAACGGGTACCCTTCTTGTAAGTCACACCTTAACAGAGCCACATTTTTAATGTAATTTAACCTTTTTTTTTGGAAGACTTGTAATTGAGTCTATGTAATTTTGATCCAAAAAGATGTACACTCTGAGCTGTGATATTTGATCATATGCCCAAAGCACAAGTAGTTGACCATTGGCCATTCTAAAAAGCCCTAGGTATAAAGGTCAAAAACCTTAGTTTGAACACAACTTTGTAACATTATCTTTTGGAGTTTTGAAGAGCTTTTGGTTGTACGACTGTAAGCGGCTACTCAGCTATGACTTGTCTTCCATTTTTCTCATGATATGGTAATCCAAACTCAATTATGAGAAGTGTATCATGTTCCTTGTCTCTTGATCTTTCAACTGAGTATAAGAATTTCAAGTTTTTTTGTGATTTGTGACTACATATCTACGAGTCTTATCTGCAAATTTGAGTGTTCACTATTTTTTCACATTTTGATCGTAGGAGAGTGTTATTACACCTTAGGGTGACTCGTTTATGTTGTTCTGCTGTAGTTTTCATAGGACATAGGTAGACTTTTTTATCAAAAGGTGATGATTAGGTTGTTGAGTTGATACATTTGATTGATAGGTTCATTTCTTGAGGTTGACACCTCAAAGAGTCATTGTGTCCCATCCAAGTCAATTCCCTAAGTATTGATATATTATGTTAGTGCAAGATAGCTATGCTATGTTTGTCATAACACCCCGCTACTATCATCCATGGACCATGTACCTCCCATAAGCAATTCATTGAAAGTAGCATCATGGTTCACAATTATTTTCTTGGAGGAAGAGTCATAGAATTTGTAGCCTTTGGAAGTGTCAGAATATCCAATAAAAGTAACTTTAAGACTAGTAACATCAAGTTTCGCTCATGTTTCTTTGGAAACATGAATATAAGCAATACATTTAAAGGTTGAAAAATGAGATACAAAAGGAATTTTACCTTTCCATACTATGATGGGTATCTAACTAGAAGGAGTAGTAGCAGGAAGATGATTTTGAACAAATATTGTTGTCAAGATAGCTTCAGCTCAAAAAACATGAGATAACCCAGAATGAATGAGCATACATCTGACATCATTATGAATAGTGTGATTCTTACATTTAGCAACACCATTTTGTTGAGGAAAATATGGAATAGTGTGTTCATGATGAATACTATTGTCAGCACATTAACTCTCAAACTCACGAGAAACATGTTCTCCTCCATTATCATTGCAAACTTTCTTGAGATGAAGACCAGTTTGAAGTTTTGCAACCTTGTGAAATGTTTGAAAATAGATAATGCCTCACATTTTTTATAAGTAAGAAAACACTAATATACCAAGAGTAATCATCAACAAACATAATGAAACAACAATGTTGTGATCTTGATGAAGGTAATGGTCCACAAATGTCACTATGAACAAGATCCAATAGATCATGAATAAGTTACATTTAAGAGAGAATAGGGTTTGAAATTGTGTTTACTAAGAGCACAAAACTCATAGATCTCCATTTGAGGATGAGCTTTAAGATCCATGCCAGTACAAGATCATGACGATGAAGTTCAAGGAGTTTTAAGAAATCAACACGAACAAAGTGGTGATGTCATACCTTGCAATATGATCACTAGAGCAATGAACACATTTGCTACAACATCATTCAAAGAGAGTTCAAACGGAGTACCATTACAAGAAGTGATCACAATAGCATGTCCACCTTTCTCAATGCGGTATTTGCTATGATCAAATCCAACAAACAAACCAAGATCAATATATCTTGCAATTGAGAGAATTATATTTTAGATCTGGAACATACACCCCCTCGCAAAACTTGAGTTGAAGAAGATAAGGCAAGATATAAATCTTAAATACCCTTTACTTGAAAAGTTGTAAACAACACACTTAACAGGTAGTGGATGATGATTATGTAGCAACTAAGATTGATGTAACATTTTTTTTGTAGCACTAATATTGATAATGAAAAGTGAACCATCACATACATGAAGTGTTCTATCTAGAGGAACCAAGCATAAGACACAACTTGTTTTCAATACAATGTTATTATGATATTCAAAAATGTATACTCTATTTTAATATGCATCAAATTGGAATTGGAGTTGATCTCTTGAGACAGCTAATTCCAGTGTTGAAAGATTTTAGCTACTAGTATGGGAAGATTTCAGACAGCAGACTGAACAGGAATCAGAGACTAAACTGGAATGTGGATACTGAAATAAGAATCAAACTTATGTATTGGAAATAAGGTTCAGATTCAGATTCAGATTCATATTTAGAAGACTGGACGAGAAGTAAGTATAATTGAAATATATACCATGATTGGGGTTACAGATCAAATTTACAGCGAATATGATTACAGAGAGAAAGTACAGCCGACAATACTGCCAATGATTCTCAAGTACAATTATAGCCAAAGCGCTAACCCAAGTGATAACAATTGCCAACCCGATTACAATGTAATGGCCCCTATTTATACACTTCGGGTTTACTATAGTAATTACTATAGTAATTACTAAGTAATTCGCTGCCCATCTTCTAAGAAGACGTTCCCACATAGTGACTTTCCGGCGGTCTACATCCTTCCCTTCTTTCTTGAATTTTGGCAAGATTCCAAAATTTCTGGAAAAAAAATCCCCTGTCTGAATCTGATGTGAGATTGAAAAATCCATCGTCTGGTTCTGATGTTGGGATGCCGGCTTGACCACTGATAGAATGGCCATTCAAAGATTACGAGTAGGAGTTCAAGAAGGACCAGGGATTGCGAGAGGCAGCGGAAAAGGCCAAGGTGGAGCTCTCACTAGGCCAAGGTGGAGCTGTCATCTCTCCCTGCCTACTGAGAAGAAAAGTCGCCACTGAATTCTGAGATGGAACTACCCAGTATCCTTCCATTGGACCGTCTTCCGTTTGCCTTTACCTTTGGACCGGGATGGTGCCTGAGAAGTCCTTGTACCAGCATTCTCCTTTTGAATCAGTCAGTAAATGGCCTCCTGCTCAAGCTGATACCGCCGGGCAGTGGTCATCTCTTCTTCATAAGGCGTGAGAGAATGATAGGTTTTGGTGTCAGGATCATAGAGTGTATGCCTGCCCTTGCTCAGTCTGGTTCTGGCCAGCTTATGACAATGCGAAGCAGTATGGATCCATCCTTCTGGAAGAGGCTGATTAGTTTTGACTCGAGCTTCGAAAGAATCTTAGCCATCTCCCTGTACTGTGGTGCCAGACCCAGCTTTCCTGCAATGTCTTTTTCAGGCAATTTGGAAGATTCGACCGTAAGTTGTAGCAACTGATTAGTAATCCTGGTCAGTCCTCTTACTTGAATCTTCCATTGGCCCATGCACAGCTGGATCCTTTGCATCTCCTCTTTTAGTGCATGAATGTCATTGATTTGGAGAGCATCATTGAACAACATCTGCCAAGTCTTCCATTCCAAACTTGATCGCTCATACCAATCCTGAAGCTCATCAGTAATTTTGAAGTATGTGAGACAATCAACTGGTTCTTGATGTTGAGGATACAACACTGGAAAGAATCTTGGCAGCTCGGTTTCTCTTGTTGGAATAGCATACAAGAGAACTGGAGAATCAGGTACAAATTCTAAGAAATTGAGAACAGCCTGGTACTCCTGCTGCATCATCTTTCTGGTGATTCTTACTAGCTCGAATAGTGTTCGGAGAGTAGTTGCCTGTGCTCCAACTAACATTCGTATCTGAGGTCCTCTGCTAGTGGTTGTCTGGTCCTCAAGAATGGCTTTGACTCTCTGATTCAAAACACCTATGGCAGTTTGCATTTGCACCAAAACTTCCTTGAGTTGTACCCTAACATCCTTCATACAGCGGTAAGTTGATTTCTTACGCAGCAGAAGTTCTAGTTCCAGGGCTAGGGAGCGACAATCTGCAGCTACGGGTTTACCACTCTCTCATCAGCATTGAGTATCCACTCAGGAACTCGTTCCAGCAGCTGGACTGTACTAGGATGCGCAGGTAGTTGGCAAGCTTCTTTATCATGGAAAGATGTTGATTTCCAGTGTTCTACCATTTCCCTGGCTCCCACACATAGCCTTTGAAATCTTTCCAAGTCAGTCAAGAGATCATCATCCTCCAGATACTTTCTGGTGATGGAGGCCTGTTGATGTCTCAATTGCCTATTCAGAGTAATGAGCTGCAGTGAATGCTGATGATCAGCAACTGGTCCCTCATCCTGTACTTTCATTTTCCCATTAGCATCTCTGCTGAGATGGGACTCATCAGTTGGCTGATTCCCAGTGGGACTGGGCTGCTGCTGTTCAGTCTGCTGGTCACCCGTCTGGTGCTCTTGGTCCTGTCCTTCCTGCTGGCCTTCATTCTGATCAGGCTGGTCTGGCTGTGACTGGCCTCCTTCATTTGGCCCTGTCCCACCAGTCCTAGGTCCTGGAGGTGGAGATGGTGGTGGGGCATCAACATCATCCTTTGTATGCCCATCTTCTTGATCATCCTCCTCCTCATCATCTTCATCTTCTTCATCTTCTTCTTCCTCTTCTGGAGAAGTCTGCTGCTCAATATAATCCATTATAGATTGGTTCATCAGAGCATTATTGTACTCACTCACCTTGTCCTGCAAATCACTCTGCATACTTTCCATCAAGGACTTTAAATTCTCTAAATTGAAAACAGCATTGCCTGATGGATTTAAAATTTTAGACAAGCTATTGTAGATGTATCTTTCAGTCAGAGAAGCCTTCAGAGTTGTATGGTGTAGTAGCGGTTTTCTGAATTCCGCCCGCTTCATCCTGAGCATTGTTTCAGCCCGCTCGACAGCTCTTAGTGCTTCATTTCGTTGAATTTTTATGATCATTATTTCAGATTCAGTCTTAGCTATCTTTTTGTTCAACAACTCATTAGTCCTTTCTGACTGAGCTTCTAGTACCCTGTGTTGTATGTTCTGCTCTTCCTGGGATTTCTGGAGCTTTTCAATCTAATGTTGTGCTTCTGTCAAGTCAGCTTTGAGCTTTTTGACTTCCTCTTTTGATCCAGCAGCCTCCATCAGTTGTCCATACAACTGACAATTGTATTCCAAGAAGACTGTATAAGGACTGAACATCTGTCTTTGACTGTGGTTGGATCAGAATCAGTAGGCTCATATATTGCCACTGAAGCCACATAGGGTAGAGTTGCATAATCAGCTTTGCTGAGCAGAAGATGCCCTTTCAATTGCTGAGTCTGCATTTGCTGCAACTTATCATGTTTTACCAGTTACAGAAGGTTTCCAGTATTTGTAGGAACTCCACCAGGCCAAGTCGACAAAGCTGGACCTTTCCCTTTGTCTAGTCGACTCTTGCCTTTGTCCCCTGACTGGTCTGCTATCTTCTCAACAGTGACTGGCTTGCCATGATCTTTCCAAGACCTAGTAGCAACTGTATTCTTTACAAATAATTGGTCAGGCACAGTCTTTTGAGGAGATTGTTGCTCAGTCTGACGCACTACAGCTTTCTCAGTGGTTACCGCTTTGACCTGGCTTTCTATCTGCTTCAAAAATTCACTGCTTTTTGTCAGTGTAATTTTTTACTTCTTTGAATTGTCAGCTTCTTCTGTAGTTGATTTCCTTTTTAGGTCTATTGAAATGGTTTGACTGTCTGTTTCCTCGTCGTCTGAGGACAGTTCAATGTTCTTTGGTTCAGAAATTGGCTTCTCACTCCAAGCCTTCTTTACCTGCTCATCAGCATCTGCTGCAGTAGCCCAATACAGGAATTGCCAAACATATCAGGCTTTGAAAACAGTTTGAGATTTTAGCTTGGCAGTTCGCTGGAGTACATTGTGCGAGAGAATTTGGCAAAGATTAATAGGAACCTGTGAATCCAAAATCTTGGCCAACAGCATAGCAAACAATTTTTTGGATACATACGTTGGGTTGTTCTTAAGGCTTACTGCTTCGGCTACAAACCTATAAGCAGTGGAGGCTTCCAGTCCTGCTATCTGGAACTCCTTGAGCACTTGCCTTGCGCTTCCGTCTAGCCGTTTCATCCTCCTTTAGAGTGACACTTATTTGCTGCGTAGTCGCAACAGAAGGTTTGGGCTCATTGGGCATCCGGAATGCAAATGCTATGGCTTCTGCTATTACTGACACCTTCCTTCCATTTACCATGGCACTGGCATTCTCAGTGTCGAAGGAATCAAGAACTTGCTTGATGATGTCTGCATCAAAAGCAATCCTTGTGGTTTGCAATACAACTCGGAGATCCCAAAGTTGTAGCAGAGTCATTGCTTGATCAGTAAATACATAACATTGGATTTTACTGTACGAGATAACAGGAAGGCTTGTCTTTGCCTCAGCAACTATGGCCTAGGTTTCCTCAAGAGACTCCTGCATCTTCTCTGAGCGTTTCTTTCTACCCATGCACTGTGAGGTCGATGACGATGAAACAGGCGAAGGAGAAGATGACTTACTTGTCGTGTCGAAGCTGTTTCCTGGTGTCGCTGGCAAGACTATCTGACAGTCAACTGTCTCGTCAGAGGTCGAAGTTTGTGGCTGCAATGAAGAAACCTCGGAGCTTGGCGATGGCAAATGGTTGACTAGAGGAAAGCGTCGCACAGGGGATTTATGAGGAAAAATGCTAACTCTCCTCACTGTTATATGCGTTCGCGCCATAAAAGCTCCACCACTCGCCGCTCCTAGACTTTTGTGCATCGTTGCTATCGTGGCAGACATGCATTGGACAAGACTACGACCCATCCTTGAAATGATTAGCACCGGCGTGCCATTTGACCGTTGGGTGCTTAAAAATTGGGAAGTGTATCCATACTGGTACTGGACTAATTTCCAGTCTGGCTTGACCATACTGGTACTGATTCTAAGGTCAGCCTGATCTGGTCCTTCTGGTACTGGTTCTGTAGCTCGAACTGGTTGCACATGAAAAAGTCCAAAAATGTCTGATTCCGGTATCTCTTGATCAGCAACCTCCAGTTCCTTAGTACCTTGTTCTGGCTCAGTTTCTCTGGTCTCTGAATAATAAAGCTTGATCTTTGCTCCATTATATACTCCTGGCAACATTAATCCCGATAAATCTTTGAGTCTGACTGTGCCATTGGAGAAGACCCAGTCTACCTCAAAAGGCCCTGCCCAGGCAATTTTCAAGTTCGGCTTCTTTGGACCCAGTCTAGACTGATATAGAAGCACTAAGTCTCCTTTCTGGAATTCTCGAACTTTAATTCGGCGATCATGCCAGTGCTTCCTTCGTTGTTGAACAATTTCTTGTTCCAATATAGCCCTTTGCCTGAGTTCATCTGATTGCATCAGTTCATCCAGCCTCTTCTTAAGATTATGGTTGAAGTCTAATCCATACTTCATAGCCATTCTCAGACTGGGAATTACAAACTCCATAGGAACCACAGCTTTAGTACCATACACCATTATGAATGGTGTCATTCCAGTAGTTACCTTATAAGCTGTCCTATAAGCCCATAGAGTAGTCTGAAGTTTAAAATCCCACTGGTCTGGTTTCTTTTGCACCACCTTAGTGAGAATAGTCTTTATTGTCTTATTGCTAATTTCAGCCTATCCATTGCATCTGGGATAGTAAGGAGAAGATTTCCAATGCTTGACTGAAAGCATATCCAATAGGATTTCCATAGTGTCATTGATAAAATGTGTTCCTTGATCGGTCACAATCTCTACTAGACATCCATATCGGCAAACAATATTTTCAAACAAAAATCTTGCAGTTGACTTGGCTGTGTTGTCAGGAAGAGCCTTAGCTTCAACCCACTTGGTAACATAACAAGTAGCCATTACTATGTAAGAGTCACCTTCTTAAAAGGTCCCATAAAATCCAGTCCCCATTTCATGAATACTCCCAATGGTTGTATTGGCATTAATGGAGTCATATCTGCAGTTGTTGGTCGGCCCATTCTTTGGCATATGTCACAAGTTTTACAAAAACTTTTGACATCCGCAATCAGTGTTTGCCACCACATATCAGCTTGCAGAATTTTCTTGTAGGTTGCTTCGTTGGAAAAGTGTCCACCAGACTCACCATTAAGTGCTTCTAAAATTACTTGCATTCTTCCTTCCATAGGAACACATCGTCGAAGTACACCATCTACACCCAGTCGATAAAGTAATCCTGCTATGATGGTAAATTTCAGGCTTTTTGTGATCAAAGCTTTCTTCTGATTCTGCTTCCAATTCTCTGGCAAGGCACCTTGGGAAAGGAATTGATAAATATCATACCATTCAGGATCCACTGATTCTTCTGCCTCTAACTGAAATAAATCAGCATCCACTGGCTCATCTCTCAAGGGTGATTCTGAATATCCTTCCGTACTTCTTAAAAGAAAATCAGCTCCACGATGGTTTAGACCCGGTTTATGAAAAATTCTGAATTCAAATTCCATAAGGAACATCATCCATCTTATCAGCCTGCCTTGAATAATGACTTTATTAATCAGAAACAGAAGAGCTTGATGATCCACATAAAAATGGAATAACTTTCCCAACATGTAATGCCTGAACTTCGTGGCGCTAAAAACCATTCGGAGGGCTTCTCTTTGAGTAGTCGTATAGCCTTGTTCAGCCTGACTAAATCTGCGACTTGCAAAATAAACCGGATAGTCTGTTCTTCCATCTGGCTGAGATAATATTGCCCCCATTGCCAATCCTGAAGCATCTACATGTACGTGGAAAATAATATCCCAATTCGGCTGCCTAAGGATTGGTTCATTGGTAATGGCTTTTTTCAAATTCTGGAAACTCTCCTCACACTCAGCAGTCCAGTTGAACTTACTGGTCTTCTTGGTAAGCTCATAGAGTGGTACTGCTTGAGAAGCAAACTTGTGTACAAATCTTCTATAGAAATTCACATAACCCAAGAAAGAACTCAACTCTGAAGCAGTTCTGGGTGCTTTAGCTTGCTAGACACACTGTATTTTGTCATTGGCCATCTCTATTCCATTGCAGGAAACCACATGTCCCAGTAGCTATCCCTTCCATACTAGAAAAACAAATTTGAATGGATTCAAACAAATCCTCTTCTCCTGACAGCGTTTAAAAACCATCTCTAGGAATAGAAGGTGTTGTTCCTCATCTGAACAGACAGTGAAGTCATCCATAAAAATGGCGAGGAACCGATAAAGAAATTCATTAAACATCTCCATCATGCACCGCTGAAAAGTAGCTGGTGCATTGGACAGACCAAAAGGAATCACCAGATACATGAAAGCTTCCCACTCAGTGATGAAAGTGGTCTTGGCTCTATCTTCAGGAGCGATCTGTAACTGGTTATAGCCGCTATAACCATCCATGAAGCTATACATCTCATATCCTGTGATCTCATCAAGCAACATATCAGTAAAAGGTAAGGAAAATGGATCCTTAATAGTCTGGGCATTTAGTTTCCTATAATCAACACAAACTCTCAATTTCCCATTATTTTTGGGAACGACAACTATGGGAAATAACCAATCACTGCTTGCCACTTCTGCAATGAACCCAGCCTTGAGAAGATTATCAATCTCCTCCTTGACCTTCTTTGCATAGTTGGGGTTCATCCGGTATCTTTGCAATCTTATTGGCCTAGCATCCGGTTTCAGTGGTATTCGGTGCTGACAGACTTCAGGATCTACTCCCTTCAGATCTGTATGTTCCCAGGCAAACACATCTTTATAGTTCTAGAACATTTTTCGTGTTTTTTTCTTCATTGCCGGGTTGAGGTGCTTGTTAACCTTGATCATTCTGGGATTTTCCTCTGATCCCAGGTTCCACTCTTCTACTTCCTGATCGTTTGGGAGCAACCAGTTTGGTCTGCCTCCTTTTCGTTTGGTCGATTCTTCAGCGTAGTCCCAAGATGGTCCATTCATTTCTGAATCATGATTCTAATCCAGTTGGTATCCTTCAGAACATACTGGTTCCTCTACTATGCCAGTATCAGCTAGTTCCTCTATTCTTCCAGTTAGCTGAACTGTTCTTTCCCCTGCATTGAATTCGATTATCTATGATGATATGAAAAGTGAAGCCGATACGCCATTGTATAATGAAGCACGTATGTCTAGATTGAAAGCACTCCTGGTTCTTCTCAACATGCAGGCAAAGTTTGGATGGAGTGACACTAGCGTCACAACGCTTTTCAGGTGATCTATTACAATTAGTTTACTTTAATAAAACTCTAAATGTATAATGATCTGATAGATCTTTACACGACTATATCGTATTTTTATGTTGTGTAGATTGCTTAAAGAGCATATACTACCAGCCGACAATGTGATGCCAGATTCCCGAGATGAAGCAAGAAAGATTTTGCGAAACTTGGGGATGGATTACAATTCTATCCACACTTGTCCTAATGACTGCATTCTTTTCAGAGGGGAATACATAGACATGGAGAAGTGTCCGAAATGTGATTCCGAAAGATATCGAGTAGATCTCCACGCGACAAAAATTCCACAAAAGGTTTTGCGACATTTTCCTCTGCTTCCTCGCATCAAGAATTTCTTCGAATGTAAGTCCATGGCCGCCCTAGCATCATGGCATGAGGAGAATAAATCTTCAGATGGTGTGCTACGAATTCCTGCAGATTGCGCAGCCTGAAAACATATAGATGGAACATGGTCGGATTTTGCCAGGGAAGCTCGAAATTTGCGCTTAGGCCTGGCTATGGATGGCGTAAATCCATTTGGTCAAAGATCAACATCTTACAGTGTATGGCCCGTTGTCATCGTCAACTACAACATTCCCCCCTGGTTGACTACGAAGAAGGGCCACCTATGGCTAAGCTTGATTGTGCCAGGGCGATATAAAGTGGAGAATATGGATGTGTATCTTCGTCCACTATTGGAAGAGCTACAACAATTGTGGATTGGCATAGAGGTGGTGGATATGAGCCGACACACAAGACGACGGAATGCTTTGATCAGAGGCATTCTAATGTGGACCATGCATGACTATCCCGGGCTAACAGAATGCTCAGGTGATCTATTGACACTCCTCACTCAGACACTGTAAATCTTGTTTTTTCCCATAGTTGATCTATTATCATGTGGATACATGCAGGGCTTCAAACAAGCGGATACAGAGCATGTGTCACATGTAGACCTAGATTGAATGCACGTAGGGCGCCCTCACTGAAGAAGCAAATCTACGAAGGTCATCAAGCGTATCTTCCAGAGAATCATGTGTTACGCGACGGCTTTTTGGGAAGAGAGACACCAAGGATGTCTGCACAAGCATAGTTAGAGCAGAAGGAGATGTGCGATGACGGATTGCCTCCAGGGATGAAGAGACTATCTCTATGGTACGAGTTACCATACTGGCCCCGACTCATGAGCAATCACTTGCTCGATCCAATGCACATATTCAAGAATGTGGGTAATCTACTATGGGACCATCTGACCGGCAAGAAAGATACTTTGGGATCCAGAGTTGACCTTAGAAATGTGGATCGTATGGAGCAATATTGGCTGCAAACAGCGTTTGATGGATCGATAAAACTCCCTAAAGCACCATGGATTTTCACAGGAGCCCAAGAACGCAAAGTAAAAGAGACCATTCGATCTTTGCGGACCCCCACTGGCGTAATGCACTCGCTCCGAACGTGTTTTACTAAAGAAGGAAAGCTTACCGGTTTGAAGTCACACGATTGGCATAAAATGTGTCAGGTACGTTCATAGTGGACTTTAATATCATTGCATAAAATGTGGACTTTAATATCATTGCTGCTCATAATTTACAGTTTATTTTACCGGTTGCCATTGAGGGATGTTTGTCTCTCGACATCCGTAACACAATCTACAAACTTGCAAAGCTGGTGCAATGGATCTCACAAAAGGAGATCAACATAGACTCCATACCATTCGCCAAACTAAATGCTGCGGAGCTTGTGTGCATGTTTGAGAAACATTTTCCTACTACCATGCTAACCATTCAGGTGCATCTTCTTGTTCACATAGTTGATGAGGTGGAAATAGCTGGCACAGTTCATTCCAGATGGATGTTCTTCTTAGAACGTTTCATGAAAACGCTTAAGGGATATGTGCGTCAAAAGGCACGTCCGGAGGGTAGCATGGCAGAAGGTTGGTTGGTATCAGAGTCCGTAGTGTACATTGGAGAGTGGCTAGACGGATTTGATAAAGCCCGAGACACGCTATGGCGAACCATAGATGATGAGCGCATATCTGGGATTGTCATGTGCAATCTCGGTGTTGAGAAGAAGATGACAGAAGATCTAGAGGCTAAAATCAACCGATTTTGCATGCTTCACAATCCAGTGATGCAAAAGTGGATTTCACAATATGAGGATGCAAAGCAAGAGCGACAAAGGGCACGAATCGAGTGGAGACGGGGAAGACGACCACCGATGCACTATCCGACGGTTCTGGAGAGCCTACCAACATTCATGAGCTTAAGATGGTTGCACAACCAATTGAAAAGCGCACAACAATGCGGTGACGAAGTGACTGAGGAAGAGTGGGAGTACTCTCGGGGTTGCGCGACCAAGGTAAGTTTGCAATGTACGACTAGCTAGTGACTTTATTTCTAAACGTTTGAACGGCCACTCATAATCTTTGTTCGTTGTAGTATAAGTCATACACAACAGCATGGTGTAAAGGTCGACATTTTAGGGTGGAACGGATCGACAAAAAGCGTTTTACTCAAGATTGTGGAATCATGGCAAAATTTGAACAGTCTAGTCGACGACGTTCCTCTGATGCAGATCCTGTGGTGGCGGAACTCACTTACTTCGGCACGCTACATGAGATTTTGAGGATCGATTACAAAGGATTTTTTGTCGACTTGTTCGACGTGCAATGGTTCAAGATAATCATGGAGGGTCGCAACGCTACTGTGCATAGAGGAGAGTCTGGTTTTCTTGAGGTGGATTCTACTAAGAAATGGACTGACCTAAGAGACACTTTCGTACTACCCGAGCATTGTGAACAAGTAAGTATGTAAATAGTTAACATCCCCCTTTTACAAGTTATGTGCTTGAAAGCTCTCATGTAAGTTATGTGGCTCTGGCAGGTAATATTTCATCCTACAAAGTCTACATCAAACTGGTGGTACGTCATAGAGGTAGCCCCTCGTAGTGCAAGGACGTATGAAGGCTACCATGTGCCAATCACAACGGCATCAATGGAGGAGATCAGAGAAGATGCTCAATCAGAAGCCGCATGACTATCCCGGGCTAACAGAATGCTCAGGTGATCTATTCACACTCCTCACTCAGACACTGTAAATCTTGTTTTTTCCCATAGTTGATCTATTATCATGTGGATACATGCAGGGCTTCAAACAAGCTGATACAGAGCATGTGTCACATGTGGACCTAGATTGAATGCACGTAGGGCGCCCTCACTGAAGAAGCAAATCTACGAAGGTCATCAAGCGTATCTTCCAGAGAATCATGTGTTACGCGACGGCTTTTTGGGAAGAGAGCCACCAAGGATGTCTGCACAAGCATGGTTAGAGCAGAAGGAGATGTGCGATGACGGATTGCCTCCAGGGATGAAGAGACTATCTCTATGGTACGAGTTACCATACTGGCCCCGACTCATGATCAATCACTTGCTCGATCCAATGCACATATTCAAGAATGTGGGTAATCTACTATGGGACCATCTGACCGGCAAGAAAGATACTTTGGGAGCCAGAGTTGACCTTAGAAATGTGGATCGTATGGAGCAATATTGGCCGCAAACAACGTCTGATGGATCGATAAAACTCCCTAAAGCACCATGGATTTTCACAGGAGCCCAAGAACGCAAAGTAAAAGAGACCATTCGATCTTTGCGGACCCCCACTGGCGTAATGCACTCGCTCCGAACGTGTTTTACTAAAGAAGGAAAGCTTACCGGTTTGAAGTCACACGATTGGCATAAAATGTGTCAGGTACGTTCATAGTGGACTTTAATATCATTGCATAAAATGTGGACTTTAATATCATTGCTGCTCATACTTAACAGTTTATTTTACCGGTTGCCATTGAGGGATGTTTGTCTCTCGACATCCGTAACACAATCTACAAACTTGCAAAGCTGGTGCAATGGATCTCACAAAAGGAGATCAACGTAGACTCCATACCATTCGCCAAACTAAATGCTGCGCAGCTTGTGTGCATGTTTGAGAAACATTTTCCTACTACCATGCTAACCATTCAGGTGCATCTTCTTGTTCACATAGTTGATGAGGTGGAAATAGCTGGCACAGTTCATTCCAGATGGATGTTCTTCTTAGAACGTTTCATGAAAACGCTTAAGGGATATGTGCGTCAAAAGGCACGTCCGGAGGGTAGCATGGCAGAAGGTTGGCTGGTATCAGAGTCCCTAGTGTACATTGGAGAGTGGCTAGAGGGATTTGATAAAGCCCGCGACACGCTATGGCGAACCATAGATGATGAGCGCATATCTGGGATTGTCATGTGCAATCTCGGTGTTGAGAATAAGATGACAGAAGATCTAGAGGCTAAAATCAACCGATTTCATGCTTCACAATCCAGTGATGCAAAAGTGGATTTCACAATATGAGGATGCAAAGCAAGAGCGACAAAGGGCACGAATCGAGTGGAGACGGGGAAGACGACCACCGATGCACTATCCGACGGTTCTGGAGAGCCTACCAACATTCATGAGCTTAAGATGGTTACACAACCAATTGAAAAGCGCACAACAATGCGGTGACGAAGTGACTGAGGAAGAGTGGGAGTACTCTCGGGGTTGCGCGACCAAGGTAAGTTTACAATGTACGACTAGCTAGTGACTTTATTTCTAAACGTTTGAACGGCCACTCATAATCTTTGTTCGTTGTAGTATAAGTCATACACAACAGCATGGTGTAAAGGTCGACATTTTAGGGTGGAACGGATCGACAAAAAGCGTTTTACTCAAGATTGTGGAATCATGGCAAAATTTGAACAGTCTAGTCGACGACGTTCCTCTGATGCAGATCCTGTGGTGGCGGAACTCACTTACTTCGGCACGCTACAAGAGATTTTGAGGATCGATTACAAAGGATTTTTTGTCGACTTGTTCGACGTGCAATGGTTCAAGATAATCATGGAGGGTCGCAACGCTACTGTGCATAGAGGAGAGTCTGGTTTTCTTGAGGTGGATTCTACTAAGAAATGGACTGACCTAAGAGACACTTTCGTACTACCCGAGCATTGTGAACAAGTAAGTATGTAAATAGTTAACATCCCCCTTTTACAAGTTATGTGCTTGAAAGCTCTCATGTAAGTTATGTGGCTCTGGCAGGTAATATTTCATCCTACAAATTCTACATCAAACTGGTGGTACGTCATAGAGGTAGCCCCTCGTAGTGCAAGGACGTATGAAGGCTACCATGTGCCAATCACAACGGCATCAATGGAGGAGATCATAGAAGATGCTCAATCAGAAGCCGCTGCGGTGGTGCGAGACGAGCATCAAGATGCTAGCACTCTGTATGGGGTGCATGCAGAGGAGCTACAAAATGAAACAGAGGATATGTGTTTAAACGGAGAGCTGTATATAGATATAGGAAGTTATGTTGAGTTATGCGAGGATGAGAGAGAGATCTCTTAAAGCCACAAATATTGTATTTGAACAATTTTGCTCCGTGTTGTAAAAGCTCTGGCTCTCTAAGTACCTTCCATGGTGTATAACGCTCTTTTCTACTCGCGCTCACATCTTTTGATTGAAAATTCTGAGTTTTCGACTTGCCTCTTCTATCACTCAATTCATTGCGTCATTGTATTTATATGCGTCATTACGTCATTGTATTTAACGGTCTTTGCGTCTTTGTCTACTCTATTCATTCAATATTAAGTTTAAATATTCGTGTGTTTAATGCAGGTATGCATGATGAGGAGTTTCTTTCTTCTTTGTCACCGCAGCAGAGACAGTGGTACGTGGAGCGTCATCGCTCTGGCGCATCATCGCGTGTTCCTACTCCATCCGCATCTCCCTCTCTTTCGGAGCATTCGGCGCGCTGTCACCAAAAAAATTTTCTCTCGGGCGTCGCTATTTATGGCTCTGTAGCGTCGCTATGAGCGTCGCTATAGAATTCTGTGTAAACGTCGCTATAACCGTCGCTATGACCGTCGCTATAAGCGTCGCTATATAGCGACGGTCATAGCGACGGTCATAGCGACGGTTATAACGACGCTCTCGTAGCGACGGTTTTAGCGACGCCGAGGGTTATAAAAACCCAGTGTATTTCCGTCGCTAACAGCGTCACAAGAGCACACAACCTCTTGTAGTGTATGCACTAGTCGAGTTAGCTTTGTCCCATGGATTGACAATTTAATCGTGGCTCTCGCTAATACTGTAATAGATAGGATGGTGAGGTTAGACACGCGTCCCACATTTGGCGCCACTGCCGGGGATCGAAGAGACCTAAACTAGGAAAAAACACGAGCGTCTTGTGAAGTTATCCTTTAACTTCCTTTAGGATCTCCTAGAGTTCAAAACTTTCTTTTAGAAATCGCATAGCCTAAGATTGTCGTCTTTTGCTGTGTAGAGGTAGCTTGGAAGTAATCATACTTGCTGAGTGCCTTTAGGATTGTAGGATTGTAGAAATAGATTATGATTTTGAGGGTGATTGATAGACGAGACAAGTCTTGAGATCAATGCTTAGAAAACCATAAAAGATAAGAAAACGAGTGTTTGTGGACACTTTCCACAACCCCATTGCATGAGAATCTAGGAGTAGGGTAAGTAGGATCCGAGGTGGATTTTAGAACATTTCTCTCTGAAAGAATCATTGTGAGTGGTTATTGAAGATTGCAAAATTTCAGGTCTACGGCTAGAAATAGCACGAAAAGACTCCAAACCACTCAATCCGATTGGAGAGTAAGCTTAAAAATTTTTTGAACCAGTTGGTAAGCTTAAGGACACTTTGAGGTAAAAATTTTAAGAGTTGGTCGAAACTCAGATTATTTACTTTTTCTTGATATTTTAGGCCAAATTTAGTTTTGACTTGATTCATAGGCTTAAAATAGACCATAAAAAGACTGTCCATTAAAAAAATGCAAAAGTTGGTTCATTTCAAGCCTGAAGTTAATAATCATGATTATTAACTTTTAGATTAGTTTTGACCAAGGTTCATACCGTTGACTCATTGCATGTGTACAAACAACTTTTGTAAAGGCACAAAAGATTTGGATCACCAAACTGGCAAAAAACTGAGTAAAAACTAAAGTTTGTATTGACTTTCTGAATCTTGAGTGTAAATTGGGTAAAAATTTGTCCAAACTTGTTCAAACTTAATTCATAGACTTATATTGATGTGATAAACATGTGTACATGCTCAGTTGATCAAAAAGATGTAAAAATTTGTCAAAAGTAAATAATCGCGATTATTTACATCTGTCCCAATTTTCAACTCTTTTGACAAAGTTGGCATATCACTAGTTTCACCATGTTGTAATAAGCCTACAAACCAAATTTGGTAAGATTTGGATCATTGGATTGAAAATTGTGACCAAATTTAAAAAGTTAGTTTGCGGACAGAAAATTGATGACCATTTGACCAAAACTTGTCCGAAGTTGATGAAACTTGGCTAGAGACCTTAACTTGAGGTGCTTAACAGATCTGTGTCAAAGTTGGGACAAAAATTTACAAAAATATAGGTGGAATAAATAATCTCAATTATTTATAACTGCTTCAAAACTTGAAAATTTTGCAAATTTGAGTATACCACAAGATCAAACATATCAAGTAGACCCCACAAATCAATTTTGGTGAAATGCCAGATTCTTGAAATCAGAGTCTGCGGACACAAAACAGTTGATAAACTTGATCAAATTTTGTCCAAACTTGTTGAACTTGTCTAGGGACTTTATCAGGTTGTATACTTGCCAAACCAAGCCAAAAAGTGCAAAAAACTAACAAAAGTAAATAATCGCGATTATTTACTACTGCTACCCAGGGACACCAATTTTGACTTTTGAACTTGTACAGTGTTAGACCATCATAATACAAAGCCACCGGGCAATTTTGGGTTCAATCGGATCCAAATTAGTACATGTTCACTCAGTTTTGAAGTTGCAAATTAATCCTTTGATTTTTGCCAAAGTCGAATCTGAAAGTCAATTGCTGACTCCCATAGCTCGATTTGAAGTGATACACATAGACCAATCATGACAGTTAGCAAAAACTCTATTGTCTTTATAGAAGAATAGCTAACTTGATCAAATTTGTACAGGAATCAGGTTGCAGACGAGGAATCGGTAGCTTGACAGAAAGTTGCAATCGAATCAAGTAGAAATTGACAACAAGTCAATCCAAAGGTAAGTACTCTAACCAGGGCTTCATAAGTCTATATGAACCTTAGATCTGGTCGTGTACTAGGAAATCAGGACATACTCGGAGAAACCTCCAGTAGAGTATCCACCGAAGAAAGCGTGAATCAAGGCAATTCCTTGCACACAATTCTTGAAGAAGTCTCATACACTTTTTCAGATTCAACATCTGAATGTCTTCTTACTCGACTCATTCGGAAATCGGAACGACAATGCGCTATAAGCATATACTCTCTTTTTATAAGACTAATCGCCATGGAGCTCAGGTTTACCTGGATCCTAACGAGAAGTATGCTATTCGCAATGATGATCATGATATTGAGTTTGAAGAAGAGATTAGGGAAAACAAACAAGGAAAAATGTATATGGACAGAAACGGAACTCGGTATGTACAAGTCGAGTAAACCCTGACGTGATAGACAAATGGGGGTTAGAAGTAAACACCATAATCCCAGATATGTCAGCAAAAGAAGGACCACCAACTTAGAATTCAAGGGATATGATCAAGTAGATTTGAAGCCTTTGAAATGGCTTAGTACAGATAATCCTAGGATCGGAGTCTATTGTTGGGAGGATAGAAACGTAAAAGATCTTCTGTGGACTTTGCATGTCAAATCAGGACAACTAACGGCCATGAAGATCATCTATATCTTCAAGATCAAAGATAAAGGATCAACAGACCTACCAACCTACATGTTTAGGGATTGTTATAACAACAAATTTGTTATGATGACTCCTGAGGAGGTAGAACAAACCAAATACCAAGGGTATTCCATAAGGGATTGGATATTGGGACAAGGACCAGAAACAATTCCAAGAGATGAACACCATGAGAGGTCATCTGAGAGAAACGTTAAAAACCCAAAAACCACCTCATCACGAAGAAAACAAGGTGACATTAAGGCCAGTCCACGGCTACACGAGTCACTATTTCCAACACTGGTTTGAAGGACTTGGAACAAGACCAACTGCCAGGAGACCGGGAGTTGAACCAAACAGACGTATCAGACCATCTGATTTAATGGGTCAGAAAATACAGTGGATCAAGGGATCCATATGACCACTTAGCAAGCTTTAAGCAAGTGCTAAGAGCAGAACGTATATTCGATTTCCATACTCAACTCAAGGGGTTTGGAATGACATTAGAAGGAAAAGCATTGACATGGTTCCAAAACATTCCACCAAGGTCAATCATGGACTTGAACACATTAGCTCAAGAATTTGTAGTTGCTTGTTCCAAAATGGGGATCAAACATGATACGGTAGCTCAAATCTACAACTTTAAATAGAAACAGGGTGAGTCTGTTAGGGATTGTGCAACTCAAATGAACCAATACATTGCTAGATGCCCAGGGCTAGAGATACCTGTAGAAGAATGACTCATATCTTTGTTTCTAGAGGGATTGCTAAACAAAGAACTTCATGCTATACTCTATAGCAAGAAGCATACAACCCTAGAAGAATGTGTATCAGATGCCATTGACTTAGCAGACAATTGTGATATTTTTAACGAAGAAGATGTCCCTAAGGATAACCAAAGCAAGAAAATAGCATCCACTAAACCAGCACAAGTGGGAACGGCCGCTGCAGCACCACTTTCAACCATAGAAGATATGCTCAAAAGGATGAACGACATGATCAACAACATGCAAAAAGCACCTATGAGGGGACCAGGACAAGGGATACCTCAACAGGGACAACCAATTAGGCCACAAAAATGGTGTGCAATTGAGGGTAAATGGACCAACCACGAGACCCACGAGTGCTACTTCCGACCAAAGTATGATGGGTGTGTCAGATGCTATTGACTTAGGAGACAATTGTGATATTTTTAACGAAGAAGATGTCCCTAACGATAACCAAAGCAAGAAAATAGCATCCACTAAACCAGCACAAGTGGGAACGGCCACTGCAGCATCACTTTCAACCATAGAAGGTATGCTCAAAAGGATGAACGACATGATCAACAACATGCAAAGAGCACCTATGAGGGGACCAGGACAAGGGATACCTCAACAGGGACAACCAATTAGGCCACAAAAATGGTGTGCAATTGAGGGTAAATGGACCAACCACGAGACCCACGAGTGCTACTTCTGACCAAAGTATGATGGGAATGTTCAGTACATGCCTATGAGTCCACAAGGACAACCCATGTACAGATATCAGCCTAATATGGCCCAAACTCAAAGACCACCGATGTGTATGGAAAGACCTCAACCTGTGTTGGGTCAACAACCTCCGTACCCATGACATAATGCAGTGCCTGTAAAGTACATGCACTCCGAAGGAGTCATAGATGAACAAGCATTAGTGCCTGTTACACCCTATGCGGAGCCTAGTCCATCTACACTAATGGTAGAAGGAGTTTGGTATAATTCACATCCACCACCAATGGAAGAAGCCGTGACTTATGCTCCACCAGAGCTCGCAACAATGTATTATGTAGCTAATCAACGTGTCAGACCTCCCATGGTAAGACCCATGATTAAGCCAAGAACGGGAAACTGTCACAACTGTGGTGCAGATGATCATTGGAAAAATAAATGTCCAAATCCTGACAAAAATCTCAAGCCAGTTAAAGCCTATTGCATACAATGTTGCAAAAAGGGAGGACACTTTCCAAAATATTGTCCTAACAATTCTTTAAACAAGGGTAAAACAGTAGTAAACGTAGTCCAATTGATGCCTAGTAGCTCATCAGAGAGTAAATTGATTGTTCCAATCAAGGTAACCACTAGAGCCTAGTCTAAGAAAAAGAAATACAACTCCTCTTATGATTCGGAAAATACGAAAGTTTCCTCTCAAAGGATCAAAAGAAGCAGAAGCAAAAGATATGAGATGAGAAAACAAAAACAACGGATTGAAATCGAGGAGAAAGCAAAAAAGCTATTCCAGGAAAAGGTGAAAGAAACTGGAAGTGAAATCAAGGAAACAACCGTGAAATCTGGAGGATCCATTTTGGTTGATAAAATTTTTGAGCCTATTAATGCAGCCTTGGAAGCCTACCAAGCAGGACTTAAAACAGGCTAAAACATGGAAAACAAATGGAAAAACTATCCTTCTCGAGACATAGAAGCAGCTAAGTTGGAAGCTTATCAAAATTTGGTAAGAATCACGCAAGAAATGTTAGAAAGACAAAAACCCAAGCTTGAAAGTATCGCAAAATCTAAGGAGCTTGTGGTAAGAGACACTAAAGAAAAATCTGATGTGGTGGTAGAACTCCACCTTGAATCAAAAGAACCAGAACTTATAGTACTGGACAACGAAGATGCCTTAGATGGAATTCCATTCGTAGAGGAAGACTAGCCAGGACACTTATAGAAAAAAGTTAGAGAGATCAATGATGGGAGCCTAACTCTAAAGTTAACTCCTGTAGAGAAATTTTGGTTGGACAACCTACCTCTTGATATGAACATGGATGTACAATCCTTGTACACAGATTGCGGATCTCAAGCTTCAGGAATTTCAAAACCATTGACCTTGAAAACATTACCCTCTTACTTGGGAGATAACGAAGATGAATCCATAGTGTGTAAGACCACTCAAGTAAAAAGAGCTGAACAAACCCTAGAAGTAGACAACATTCATTCAATCATGTCTACACCCATCCAATGCACTCTTACCCTGGGAAAACTGTTAAAACTCAGACCATATCTATGGAATGATCTACAGAAAACCCTAGAGAAGATGGGGATAAAGGGACTAATCCCAAAAATTTTGGAAAATTTGAAAAACGAAATTCAAAATCGAAATGGACGACAACCAGCCATTAGATAAACTCGAATGAAATTGCAATTGGCTGACGGACACATTGAGAGACCATTAGGGCTGCTTGAAAAAGCGAGAGTCAATTCCTATGGGATTGAATATCAACACACTTTTGCCATAGTAGACTTTGGGAAAAAACTCAATTATAGAATCATATTGGGAAGACCTTTCAAGCGACAGGTAAAACTTATCCAAGGTTGGGGAAACAATTATCTGTACTTGAAGCAAGTGGGATCTATAACAAGGGTAAATCTAAAAGATCACACTTATAAAAATATCTTGAAAACACCCATACAAGAGTTTGATTCAGTCTCTTCGGCTGAAACTAAGCTTCCATCATGGTTAAACAAGGACACTCCTATTTGAATGTGTGGAGCTTCAAAAAATGGGAGTTTAAAATGAGAAGAATGTATTCTAGAAAGGAATTTCACAAACGAAGCCTATGTACCTGAACCCTTTCCAGAGCATTTGTTTGAGCCATTTGAGTGGACTCAAATTTTAGCGACAATGGATGTATGTGTGAATATGTCGATGCCTACTCAATTTTGCAATGAGGATGGCTACGACATAATTCCCATCCAAATGATTTCAACCCTCAACATTGAAAATGAAATGGAGGAACCCAAGGACTTGATGAAAGCTCAACAAGACTTTTCAAACCTCTACTACGATGCAACAAATGAATTAGATGAACACTCAGCTACCTCGGAAGATTCGAGGTCAGAAAAAGAACATGTGAGAGCTAAGCTACTCTTGAAAGGAGGGGAGGAAAAGTTTTTTGACTTTCCTAACTAGAAATTGAGAAGACAAAAATGGTATAGACGAAAAAGAGACACCAGAAACGTGAAAAAAGGAACTATGCTATCAGTCTCCAATAGAACACTATTCCTGATGTAGATAGAGGCCCATGATTGTGTCAAGGATAAAATCACTAACAGATATCCTTCAAATGAAAATCCAAAAATGTCAAAAACATTGAGAAAAACAAAGAAGGATACTCAAGCAAAGCCAAACCAACTAGACAAGGGGCTAACCATGACATGAGTTGAGCGGAAAAAGAAATATCAAGAGTTGAAAAAAGTTATAAGGGAGATATATACAACTGAAATGGAAACCACGAAAGAGGATGGTAAGGATGTAATTCATCCCATTACAAAAAGTATACTCTCCAAAATCAAAAAATCATACTCGAACAACCTGTTCGGAAATTACGAAAACAAAGTGAGGCCTACGAAGGGCCCGAGAACGTGAAAAAGATAAGACTTGGCTGAACCAGGGGACGAAACTAGGCCTACTTACATTGCAAACAACCTAATAGAGAAAGAAGAAGAGCTCTTGCTAAGCTTGCTAAAAGAATACCGAGATATCTTCGCTTGGCCTTACAAGGATCTCAAGGGTGTTGATTCAGAAATTTGTCAACATACCATACCCATGAGAGATGATGCGAAACCAAGTAGACAAAGGCCATACACATATAATGAAACAATTTCTAGGAAAATCAAGGAAGAGATTGAGAAACTAAAGCAATCCAAATTCATTTACCAAATTGAACACACAGACTGGGTGTCTCCAATTATGGTAGTACCCAAGAAGAATGGAAAATTCCGAGTGTGTGTCAATCTCAAAAAAGTGAATGCAGCTACCATTAGAGACAATTTTCCTCTTCCAATCACTAAGCATGTTTTAGAATGAGTTGCAGAAAAAGAAGCTTACAGTATCTTAGATGGCTTTTCGGGATACAATCAACTTCTGGTTGACCCAAAAGATCACCATAAAATTGCTTTTGCAATGGAATAGGGTATTTTTACCTATCGGGTTATGCCTTTTGGGTTAACTAATGCTCCAGCCACATTTCAAAGATTGATGAGCCATGCTTTTAAAGAATATTTTAGGAAATTCTTGGAAGTGTATATGGATGATCTATGCGTACATTCATCAATCCAAGATGAACATTTTGAACACCTCAAAAAAGTATTCGAAAAATGTAGACTTTATAGGATTTGCCTAAATCCTGAAAAGTGCACATTCATAGGTAGACAAGGAAAAATTCTTAGACATATAGTGTCTAAAAATGGCATAGCTACTGGTATTGAAAAAATTCATGTCATTGTGCTGATTTGCCAAGACCAACAACAGTCAAGGGGATTCAAGCCTTCATGGGGCATTGTGGATATTACAGACGGTTCATTTACATGTACGCTATAATTCCAAAATCCATATATAGCTTGATTACACACTTTGAATGGACCGAGGCATGTGAAGAATCCTTCATGAAGCTTAAGCAAGCTCTAACCTCAGCTCCAATATTGAAAGCACCAAATTGGAATAAGATATTCCACATATATGTAGATGCTTCCAATTTTGCTATATGATGTATACTAGCTCAACCAGGAGACAAGAAAATTGACTTTCCAATTTCTTATGGTAGCCGACATTTGAATATGGCAGAAAGAATTACACTATCACTGAAAGAGAAGGGTTAGGAATAATCTATGCCGTTAAAAATTATAGACATTACCTATTAGCCAACAAGTTTGTGTTCTTTGTAGACCACCAAGCTTTGTTGTATTTGGTCAACAAGGCATGCAGCACAAGAAGAATCATGAGATGGTTCATCATTCTTCTGGAATTTGATTTCACTGTGGTTGTAAAAAAGGGCACTACACATCAAAGATCATATCATTTGTCAAGGATTGTTTCAGGAGAATCACCTAAAAGGGTAGACGATGATCTACCAGATGCCTACTTGTTCTCTGTGGAAATGATACCTCGATGATCAGAAAACATGGTATCATTGATGACAATAGCTCAAGTGGATTCACAAATACCACTTCCTATTAAAATTGGATTAATCAAGCAATCGGCTATGTATCAATTACTAGCTGGTAGGCTATACAAAAGAAATCGAGATGGAATATTTCTCTTATGCATTAATCTTGAGGAGAAAAACCAGTACCTAAGTCAACCACATATTACCATAGTAGGACTTCACTTTGGAAAAGACCAAACTATGCAAAGAATCTTGAGACTTGGAGTATTCTTGTTGACTATGAGGAGTGATGTTCGATCTTTTGTAAAAGATTGTCCTTAATGTCAAAAACAAACACCCATACCTCATGTAACATTGTTTCAAATGTCACTTGTTCCTAAGTGGAGTAACGATCTGGTTACTTACTTATCAAGCCGAACATTTCTTGAAGATATGAGTAAACACCGTCAAAGAGCAATTGAAACTGAAGCAAGAGACTATGCTCTTATTGGGAGCCAATTTTATCGGAGAGGTAAAGATCAACATTTGCGTCTTTGTGAAAATGAAGACGAGTATGTTCCTATTATAGAACAAGCACATGTTGGATTAGCTGGAGGTCACTTTTCTAGTGAGACCACCGCAAGAGCAATCTTGATGGTAGGCATATGGTCGCCAACACTTTTTGCAGATGCCAAAGAATATGTTCGAAGGTGTGATGCTTGTCAATGAGCAAAAATGCCAACACGCGTAGATAGCATGCCCTTAATACCAATGATGAGTGCTAGAGCTTTCGCAAAGTGGGGTATAGATTTTGTTGGGCCGATACAGCCACCTGCTAATAGAACCCAAGATCAATATATCATTGTAGCTATGAAGTATTTGACCAAGTGGGCCGAGGCTAAAGCAACTCAAAAGAATGATGCTAGAACCACTGCTACATTCTTATATGAGTATGTATTCACAGATATGGACTGCCAATAGAAATAGTCAGTGATAGGGGAACTTATTTTCTTAATGAGGTAATCGATTATTTGCTTAATGAGTTTATGTTCATCCATAACAAATCAGCTACCTATCACCCACAAGCAAACAGACAAGCTGAGCATACGAACAAAATTCTTAGCTCGGTGTTGACTAAAGCGGTTAGTTTAGGAAGGACAGACTGGGAAATGAATCTCCATGCAGCTCTATGGGCTTATCGAGTTTCATTCAAAACAGCTTTAAATGCTACATCCTTTAGCCTTGTTTATGGTCTTGATGCCATACTGCCAATAGAATTTCTATTGCTGACATTAAGGGTAGCTAAGAATCTTGAGTGTATTGGACATGAATTGTCAGAAAGACTTGAAGATTCAGAAAAGCTAGATGAGCAAAGGCTAACTGTTGTAGCTCACATCTATGCACAAAAGCGGAAACAAAAATAGTTTTTTGATTCTCATCTAATATCAAAAATCTTCAAGAAAGGGGACTTAGTTTTAGTTTATCCCCTTAAGCAACACATTTCCAAGTTTAAGAAAAAGGGAAACGGACCGTTTATCATTGAAGATGTATCTCCAAGTGGAGCAGTAAAGTTGTCCACCCTAGATGGTGACCCAATGGCTAATTGGATTAGTGGATGCCGTTTAAAGAAATACAATTTTCCGCTAACCAATGAATTGTTAGAAAGAATGCATGCAGCCAAGCAAAGGAGGATTAAACGACAGCAGGTTATTGATGAAGCCCAAGAGGAAGCTCGGCTTCGGATACTCAAATGGAAAGCTGCTCTCAGGAATCAACAGATACCGATTCCCATCAACACTCTGGAGATAGATGACCGAAAATGGGAATTACCTAAAGATGCAGTTTCAACAGACGATGACTGGTTAGACGGAATGGATCTGCGCATCAAAGTACAGCTCAATAATCATAGCACAAATATTTTGGTCGAGATAGGAGCTAGAGTAAATGCAGTCAGTTATTCCATGTACAAGAAAGCAATAAGTCAATCTTTAACAGTAGGAATAGCGACAATCAAAGGATGTAACAAGAACCCAACACCAACATTGGGAGTAGTCAACTTGAACGTGATAGTACATGGACGTTCATGTCCTCATCAGTTTGTATGCTTACCAAATGAACACATGAATGAGACAATGATTCTTGGAATTCCTTGGATGAGGACATACAAAGCAGTACTAGATTGGGATACAAATCATCTCAAGCTATCACCCATTAGGAAATTTTTGGAGGTCATTTGGAGGGCCTTACTAAAGAGAGAGAAAAGAAGACGCAGCCAATGAGTAGCAACCTTACATAACGTAGAAATACATGGAAAGCAACACAAAAATGAAAGAAAAGATATTAAAATATTGAGTTTTGTCCCATTTTCGTAAGGTAACTTCCTGCTTTCACAAAGTAGGGTCCACTGCTAGTAGCTGTCAAGTTCATGACACCCGACTACTGCTTTTTTGATAGCTAGCTCTCTCTCTTCATTAAAAGATATCCACTACCTTTCTGAAATTATTTCAAACCTCATTCTCCCTCCATTTTACCTATGGCTTCGTCCTCTACCCGCCCAAGAAGTTCTAGAGGTTGCTCTACACTGTCCCCAACCAGCCTCACCATTAGTGTTCCAAGAAGACCATGTAGTAGCATAAGCACTATCTCAATCTCAAAATCTCTCACTACAAATAATAGGTGGCAAGAGTAGAGGATAAGCAAAGGTTCTTGGGTTCTTATGCAGCCAAGAAGGAGAAAAAGCTCAAAAGCAACAAACATATTTCGTTTTGCATGGAAAGCAAGAGTTCTGGATTTCAAAGTCGAGGTCGGTAAGAAGACTGTGAAAGAAGTCTTTGTTCAACATGTTTTCACTCACTCCGATGTGATTGCTAATGGTGACGATGTCTCCATGGTGCGTAATCCACGGTGCAACTGTAAATTAATTATTTAGCACTCCTCTATAAATGTTATCTTAATTTCAAATGAGAATCTGTGCTTTTTCTTCTTTTATCACAGGTATATAATTAGGTTATACCGATGTTTGTATTTATTTCTATTCTATTACATTCACAGATGTTTATCCTTCGTCATATGAGGAATGGGAGCCACTGGAGTGCATTATGGTCTCATCTCTATGACCCATGCTCATATTGGAGTCTTGCAATATGCTGGCAGAACTAGCAAAAGCCTGGTGGACGAGGGTATTTTCTTCTATGACCATTTCTACCAACTCAATCAAAGGAATCAGAGAGGAGTGTTGGTGAAGGTTCCACTACCAACCAACTGGAACTCTGTGGATTGGCCCGTTCCCAACACAACAATGAGTGAGGCATTGAGGAGCAGGCTCTATAGGGATGTTCAGAGGTCTCTCCAAATCTCTGTACCTACTAAATTGGTGAAACTTGCAAATTTTTGTCCTATTGGTCTCTTTGTTGAGTTATTTCATACCTGCAAAGTACATGCTGCTAAAACAATGCTGCTCTGCAAATCATTTGATTCCCTCTTGTGTGATAAGCTTCTTGATCGAGGGTGGTATGTGAAAGAAACAAATGGCATATGTTGCGAGATTGCTCTTGACACTTTCATTGTCAAGTATATGCTTGCGATACAGACATCAATAATCTCCTTTTGGTACAAGCGTTCTCACATTGTTGAAGGTTGCTATGTGCCTATGGATCAAGAGGTAGCAAGTTTGGCAAACAATGCTGTCATAGACGTGGAAGTGGTGGACAAAGACCTAAATCTTATGACAGTAATTACAATAAGGCAGCAATGCAATCTTTTGCAACTTCGACATGACATAGTGTAGGAGACTGCTTTGACTCCGTAAACTTTTCTTTCTTGTTGAACGGACGAAGAGTAATGCAACGAAGGGAGAAGCATTTTTTCTGTGGAGATCTCTCTGGCCGCATTCAAATTGTGCCCATGTAATCATCATTGAATGGCTTCAATGAAATGTAACATTTTTACTAGTTTAATCTTAATATCAAGTGTTTGCTCAAGGCTTACTCTCTCTCTCTCTCTCTCTCTCTCTCTCTCTCTCTGAGTATTCAAAACACATAGACAGATAGAAAGTATCAATTTAAGGTATAATCAATGAATTACTAAGTACATTTGTAAGTACAAATTCCGATGTGCTCAATTAGCTTAAGTACATTGCTTGCAGATATGGGACCAAAATATCCTCTAGGTAAAAATCGTGAAGATGCCCTTCAAATGAAGGTGGGGATATAGTAGTGCCGAATGGATTATGTAAACCCTTGTGTGGTGTGTCATCAATCAACAAAGTGTTGAAAGCATCATAAGGTACATTGATCTGCTCAAAGGGCTTGTAGAAAAGTGGTACAGTAGGTTTAGTTGGGTGGAAATGTCCCGCAATGGTATTACAATTTCTTTGACTATACACAAAGTAAAAAGCCGATCGTTGAATTTCAGCCAAATTACAAACTATGGAAACAAGGGGATTCATGCTATGGGCCTGCATTGAAGACCAGATAGCCACCCTAAACCTTGGAATCAAAAAATTCAAAAATTCCTTTGTGCCTAGTCGAATTAATACTTTGACATTTTCCAAGCGGAAACTACGTAAATCGGAGAACTCTGTATGTACACTGTACGGCTGTCGTAGGACTAGCAATCCATTGAGATCCAAGATAATCAGTCTCTGCAATCATTGTGTGCATACATATAAGTAGTTAGAAACAAAAAAGCATTAAGTATTTAAGTACAATGGATATTACCGAAACAACCATATCTACTTGAAGCAAGAGTCCATACTGGTCATTCTAATGTTGACATTTTGTTGTTGAGTGTCGATGTTTCCTTGTGTATTGCCAAGTGTATCCACCTCTTCTGCTTGTGTAGTACATGACTCTTGTGTTTCCACGGCCGAATGGTTAACCTGTCCTGTGGTCTGTTCGTGGCCTTGATTTGCAATATTGGCCTCCTCCCCTAGCACTCCCTTATTCTCCTCTACTTCGACTAGAACCTCTCTTGCATTCTTCGTCTCCGAGGAGCATTTTACATCTTTATTTTCAGGGACTTGGTCTACTTCACATTGATCAACCCCAGCTTCGGATTCAGCCGCTCCAACTGCAAAGTTTACTGGTGTCTTTTCCTCTAATATGGGGTCAGTTTGAGGAATTTGGTTTAAGGTGTTGGAAACTGGCTTGACTACCTCTTCACCGGTCATTGTTAAAGCTATAATATGGTCGGCGACAAAACTATCCTCTGCATCTAAAATTCTTGGGGTTGAAAGAGATAGTAGATGTTGAATCATTGAAGCGCGGTACCTTTGTAAATATTCTATTGTATAATTTTTCAGAGCATTCTGCAAAATAAGGTTAACTTGTGGTCAATACTTTAATTAATAATAGCACTAATGTTGGACCATACCATTACAAGGAAATACCTTTGACATAAATGGATGAAGAGCAAAAAAACTCTGGAGTATATACTCTGCATGGAGAAGACATCTCCAACCACAGGAATTTGGATCTGTCTGATTAGGCACTTTGACAGCTTTAAAGGTGGACTTGTACAGTTCATGATTTCCACAGAGTTTTCCATAGACATGAAGTAATCTTTTTATACATCTGTAAACAATGAAGGTTATTTATTATTAACAATACTCAGGACATCAACCATTCCCCAAATAAACACTAAAGGTTTTATCAACACTTACACTCTTATCTCTGAATGTGTTGCTTGTATGGAGTTGATAGTCCATACCACTTGCTTGTCCAGTTCTATCCCCCCCCCCCCCCCCCAATCTCTCCAATCTCCCCCTTGATAGTGGCCTCTCAGTGCCTTTTTATACGTGCTGGCTTCTTTAGGTTTAGGGCAGTATGATTAGGTTAGGGCCCTAATCAGGGGAGACAAAGCAAGGCGGTGGGTCCTGGATGGTTGAACCTTGCTTTGTCTTGGGGAATATTATGAAGGAAAGCTCCTAGGTGGGCCTTTGTGGCCATCACCTAGGGAGAGGTGATAATTTACAAATTGGGATTTTTAGAAGATTTGGTTTGAAAACTCGGAAAAATGATGACAATCTACGGATTTCACTGAAGAGGGCATAGTGGATGAGATGCCGGTGAACGACGGGCTTAGCTGGTGCATTGATGTAGCACCTTCTTCATTTTCGGGGCTAGCCGGGACATGCCTTCAACATCTTTTCTTGTTTCGGTGTTAGCGGCGCACGACTTGGCCTTCTTCTTTTTGTTGATGACATCGACTCCTTCGGTTTTCTTTTTCTTTGATGTGTGCGTATATGCGCGCTGTGTTGTTTGATTGTGTGGGTGCGCATGCCGTGTACCTGTGTATGTATGTGTATGTGCTTGTGAGTGCGTGTACATGTGTGGATGTATGTGTTTGTGTATGGTAAGAAAGAGACGTCAATTACTGAGTCGGGAGAGAGATGGTGAGAGAGCTTGAGATGAGGGGGTATGTGTGTGTATATGTGTGTAGGTGAATGTGTGTGTTCGTATACGTGAGTGTGTGTGTGGGGGAACGGAGGAATACATAGTTATTTATATTTTTTTTTCTTTTTATTTTTTTTCTTTAATGGTGTTTCTACGCCGACTGCTGCAGAGAACTAGGGAGAGAGAGATGGTGAGAGAGCGTGAGATGAAGGGGTGTGTGTGTATATATATATGTGTATAGGTGAATGTGTGTGTTCGTATACGTGAGTGTGTGTGTATGGGAAAAGAGGTATAAGAGGGATATTAATTTATTTATATATATTTTTGAGAAAATTACCAAAATACCCCTCTAATTTGTGGAAATTCCCAAAATACCCCTCAAATTTCAAAAATACCCTTGTATATATTTTGGTTGAATTATTCAAGCTTATGAGTTCTTTATTCTTTTGTGACAATCGAGATCCGCGTTTGAGTTCTTAGCATGTAATTTTTCTCTAATTACCTCGAGAAAAAGGGCAATTATATCTAAAAATAATGAAGCAATTCATCTCCAAAGCCTACATAACCAACTCAAATTCTATTTTTAGTATCTTGTATTGATAGACAATCAGTCTTCTTATGAAAGGTACAACTTTTTTATCTTTGGAGAAATTTAATCTCACAAGTAGGGGTACGTTGGGAATTTTGGAAAATTGGAGGGGCATTTTGGGAATTTATGACAAAATAGTGGGGGTATTTTGGGAATTTTTGAAATTTGAGGGGTATTTGGGGAAATTCCCCAAATTAGAGGGGTATTTTGGTAATTTTCCCTATATTTTTTAACGTGTTGCTTCGCGTGTTCGGCTACACAGAACGAGGGTGGGAGAGGACGTGACCGAGCAGGTGGGGAGTGGCAAGATGTTGAGGGGATTGAGGGGTGTGTGTGTGTGTGTGTGTGTGTGTGTGTGTGCGCGCGCGTGCGCACGCGTGCGCGTTAGGAATAAGAGAGAGAGCTGTCGGGGGCTACACAGGAAGCAAGAGGGAGAGTCTGAGAGAGATGGTAGCGAGAGTGTGAGGGGGGGTGTGTGAGGGTGTGTGTGTGAGGTGTTAAGAGAGAGAGAGAGAGAGAGAGAGAGAGAGAGAGAGAGAGAGAAAGAGGCCTTGGTGCAGCCTTCGGGCTTGGTGACACAACGCTAGAGAGAGAGAGACTTTGGGCTCGGGTGGCCCGCCAGTGGAAACGAGGGAGGAAGGGGGTGAGGTCAACGAGGTGGGAAGAGGTAGTGGGCCAGGGTAGAGAGAGAGAGAGAGAGAGAGAGAGAGAGAGAGAGAGAGAGAGAGAGAGAGAGTAAATCGAGGGAGGGAGAGATAGTGAGAGAGAGTGTGTGAGAAAAGGAGAGAGAGAAAGAAAGAAAGAAGAAAGAGAGAGAAAGAGAGAAGTGGCCCGCCGGTGGGAGGAAAACAAGAGGGGAGAGAGGGAGGGGAGAGTGAGGCGAGGGAGTGTGGACGAGAGGTAAGAGGGAGGGGTGAGGTATGGCAGCCCGCCAGTGGAGTATGGACGAGCGAGAGGTAAGAGAGAGAGGATAAAAAAATGTGAAAGTGTGCGTGTGTGTATAAATAATGCAAGAGAGAGAGAGAACTCTTGTCCATGCATGGAAACCCGCTAGTGGAATATGACAGTGGCGGTGTGTTTTATGCGCCCTTTGGGCTGGGTGACACAGGAGTAGGGATAAGAGAGATGGTGGTGGATTGGCGGAGCCGAGCAGGAGAGAGAGAGAGAGAGACCTCTATCTTCTGGTGATAATGGCGGGAAGTGTGGCCAAACTGGTGGTGGCCCGCCGATGGTTAAGCATAGAGGGGGTGGTGAATGTTAAAAAACAACTTTTTATCATTTTTCTTGGTAACGTGCTCTCCCCTACTTGGGGTTGGTTCTTGCGGCCGCAGCTCTGAAAGTTGGGGCTAATGATGGATAGTGACGGGCCATGGCCAGGAGGTGCCGCCAGAGCTGGGCCGCATGGGCCGTGGCGGGAGTAGGGAAAAGAAAGAGAGAATTTGTGGCTCATCGATTGACCGGGGAATTGTCGAGCCCTCCGGTGGTGTTGCAGTGCTTCGGGCTAAGAAAAGATAAACCTTTTTTCTTCTTTTTTTCTTGATTTCTGAAAATTGGCTATCACCACCTTTAGAGTTCATTAAGAGGAATAGTAATAGACCACACAAAGTTGCACTTAGCACTTGTATCAGCCTACTCTATTTAATCATTTACTCTTCCTCCAACTATCTCCTTGCCTGGGAGGACATTAAATTACTAATAAGAAAATATTGCGATAACGGGTTCAGTAGAAACCAAATTGTCAATAAAATCTTACTATCTCTTACTCAGCATGATTAGCCTGGTTTACATTTAAAACAGGAAAATCTCATTTCTTTAATAAGGTAAAAATCTATCAACCCATTGTGTTTGGTGCCTGGGATAGGGCGGGTACACACACACACACACACACACAGTGTATTACATAAGGATCATTAGCTTAATTGGACACCTTTTAGCTTCACCACAATAGGAATCCACCATGGGTATTAACCCTTCTATTGGACAAGGTGGTTTTTTAAAATCGAGCGGTTTACTGCCTCTAATATTACTTACCGTGAAAGCGCCTTGTATAGCTCTCTCATTCTCCCTTTAGGCGGCCTCGCACTAGCTGTGGGGGGTCTCTCCATTCATGGCGCTCTGCTCATCACATCGACCTGACGGCTGTCCTCCTTCCTCTCTTTAAAGAGGTGAGGGTGCATCTATGCCCCTCACTTAGCTTTGGTTGTTGTTCTGCTCACATTAAGTACAAATTGAGTAGCTTGTTACTTTGAAATATGGAGCTTGCAACGCAGGTCTGTCAGGTTGGCTTCTCCACCCTTATATACACTACAAGAGGTTATTCATATTAGCGACGCTCACAAAAAAAATTCCCGGCGTCGCTATGAGCGTCACAAATGTACTTGTAAATTTGCGACGCTCATAGCGACGCCGGCTGCGCTAAAAAAAATATCAGAGAGCGCCCAAAAACTCAGACCTCAGATCTGAGTTTTTCGGCGCCCTCAAGCAAGGAGCAGGTAACGCTCTCCCTCTCTCTCTCTCTCTCTGTCTCTCTCTCTTTCTTCTCCACACACACACACACACACACACACACACACACACACACACACACGAGGAGAGGAAGGAGAGCCAGGTATGCTCCTTCCCTCTCCTCACTCTCATGTTACCTTCCCCTCTTTCTCTCTCTCTCTCTCTCTCTCACACACACACACACACACACACACACACATAGTGTTTTTGAGAGAGAGAGAGAGAGAGAGAGAGAGAGAGAGAGAGAGAGAGAGAGAGAGAGTACAAACATAAATAAAAACGCACACACATACATAAACAAAGAATGCACACACACATTGAGAGAGGAAAAGAGAGAGAGAGCATGCATAAACAAAAAACGCACACATTGAGAGAGGAAAAGAGAGAGAGAACATGCATAAACAAAAAACGCACACATTGAAAGAGGAAAAGAGAGAGAAAACATGCATAAGCAAAAAAACGCACACACATTGAGAGAGAAAGAGAGAGAAACTAATTTAACGTCGTAGGAAACTAATTAAAATTAAAAGACCTAAAGATCTAGCCGACGAGGAGTTGAACTCAAGACCTATTATTCAAAAGGGAAATGGCATAACCAATCTATCATACTTGGCATGGGTGATAGAAAGGTTATACCATTTGTCTCTTTTTATTGGCACACACATCCACACACGCGCACACACACAAGAAGAAGAGAGTTATAACGTCGTAGGAAACTATCCTAAAAGACGTTAAAGATTAGGTTAGATGTAGATTTACGTTAAATTAGATTTAGGTTTATTTAAGTTAAATTAGATTAGATTTAGGTTTATTTTTAGTTAGATTTACGTTTATTTACGCTAGATTTAGATTTTCGTTATATTAGATTAGATTTAGGTCTCCATAGACTGCGATGCCTGCATGAAGCGGGTGAAGAAAGCCCTCAATGGAATATAGGGTATTGCTGCCTTCACTCATGGTGGGTCCGTCGATCCAAAAGTACTGGTGAAATGTCTTCAGAAGATAGGGAAGAAGGTGGATCTTCAGGGCGGCAAGAGTCACTACATCCCCGACAATGACCATCTAGACAACCTCTAGTCATTCAACAGCAACTTCAAAGTTAGTAACAAGAGCAAGAACGGTCCAAAGGGCCAATTGCTCTCGTCAGATGTGGATGGAGATGAGGCAGCGTCACCGCCGGAAGTTAACTCTCACATCTTTAGTGATGAGAATGCCAACTCTTGCCGAGTTATGTGAAAAATTATGTGTTAAATCAGTTTTAAGGTTCTTATAATCCTTGTTAGTTTAGTTCTTTGTTTTTAATATAACATAATTTACGTTAGATTTAGATTTATGTTATATTAGATTAGACTTAGGTTTATTTAGGTTTCCCCCCCCCCCCCACACACACACACACAAGAAGAAGAGAGTTTTAACGTTGTAGGAAACTATCCCAAAAGACGTTAAAGATTAGGTTAGATGTAGACTTACGTTAAATTAGATTTAGGTTTATTTTTAGTTAGATTTACGTTTATTTAGATTTATGCTTATTTACGTTAGATCGAGTCCACGCAAGAATTACTTACGGTTTAGGGTTTAGAGATAGACGAACAGTGAAAAGATCTACTGTGAAAAGATGTTAAGATGCTGTGAAGTGCTACAGCTAGAGAAGAGGCAAAGGGGTTTTGTCCACTACATTTAGTATCATGTAGACGTGGGTCTGTAGATTTCTTGTACCCACAAATATAGGTATTGACCAATAAAGACGAGATTATAACCCGGTGGTTCTGATCTCCGTGCACCTCTAGACCGAGGTGTGCGGGGATTGGACATGACTAGAGAATGTGAGGTAGAGAGAGAGAGAGAGAGAGAGAGAGAGAGAGAGAGAGAGAGAGAGAGAGAGAGAGAGAGATAAGACGAAGAATGCCAATAGAATATTAAATTTGTTGTCCAGGTTATAAGATTTTTATTCTCATTATGAGTAGTGACGAGGATGTGGGACCGTCCAACAGAAACACCTATCTCTCAACGAGGATCTTATGTCCTTGTAATCAATGCAAGCATGCTGTGCGACAGACAAGACGTGTTTCTTTGCAGCACGTTCACGAATCTGGCGAGTTCAATCCATCTATTATAGATCGAGTTGTTGCTAATTATAACTCGTCAGACTCTGACGCTGGCCAACAAGCAACAATCTTGTAACCCAATAGACGTGTTCGCAGGCGCTTTGGTCAAGCAGTATATATGAGGCCACAAGATGTAGCCTCTGACAGCTCGGGGGATGATCATGCAGAGCACATTCCCAACGAGGCAATGTTTGAGCCCGAGATTGATGAAATGATCGAGACGATCATGGATTCAGAAAGGCTTATCTATGATGATATGAAAAGTGAAGCCGATACGCCATTGTATAATGGAGCACGTATGTCTAGATTGAAAGCACTCCTGGTTCTTCTCAACATGCAGGCAAAGTTTGGATGGAGTGACACTAGCGTCACAACGCTTTTCAGGTGATCTATTACAATTAGTTTACTTTAATAAAACTCTAAATGTATAATGATCTGATAGATTTTTACACGACTGTATCCTATTTTTATGTTGTGTAGATTGCTTAAAGAGCACATATTACCAGCTGACAATGTGATGCCAGATTCCCGAGATGAAGTAAGAAAGATTTTGCGAAACTTGGGGATGGATTACAATTCTATCCACGCTTGTCCTAATGACTGCATTCTTTTCAGAGGGGAATACATAGACATGGAGAAGTGTCCGAAATGTGATTCTGAAAGATATCGAGTAGATCTCCACGGGACAAAAATTCCACAAAAGGTTTTGCGACATTTTCCTCTGCTTCCTCGCATCAAGCATTTCTTCGAATGTAAGTCCATGGCCGCCCTAGCATCATGGAATGAGGAGAATAAATCTTCGGATGGTGTGCTACGAATTCCTACAGATTGCGTAGCCTGGAAACATATAGATGGAACATGGTCGGATTTTGCCAGGGAAGCTCGAAATTTGCGCTTAGGCCTGGCTATGGATGGCGTAAATCCATTTGGTCAAAGATCAACATCTTACAGTGTATGGCCCGTTGTCATCGTCAACTACAACATTCCCCCGTGGTTGACTACGAAGAAGGGGCACCTATGGCTAAGCTTGATTGTGCCAGGGCGATATAAAGTGGAGAATATGGATGTGTATCTTCGTCCACTATTGGAAGAGCTACAACAATTGTGGATTGGCATAGAGGTGGTGGATATGAGCCGACACACAGGACGATGGAATGCTTTGATCAGAGGCATTCTAATGTGGACCATGCATGACTATCCCGGGCTAACAGAATGCTCAGGTGATCTATTGACACTCCTCACTCAGACACTGTAAATCTTGTTTTTTCCCATAGTTGATCTATTATCATGTGTATACATGCAGGGCTTCAAACAAGCGGATACAGAGCATGTGTCACATGTGGACCTAGATTGAATGCACGTAGGGCGCCCTCACTGAAGAAGCAAATCTACGAAGGTCATCAAGCGTATCTTCCAGAGAATCATGTGTTACGCGACGGCTTTTTGGGAAGAGAGCCACCAAGGATGTCTGCACAAGCATGGTTAGAGCAGAAGGAGATGTGCGATGACGATTGCCTCCAGGGATGAAGAGACTATCTCTATGGTACGAGTTACCATACTGGCCCCGACTCATGATCAATCACTTGCTCGATCCAATGCACATATTCAAGAATGTGGGTAATCTACTATGGGACCATCTGACCGGCAAGAAAGATACTTTGGGAGCCAGAGTTGACCTTAGAAATGTGGATCGTATGGAGCAATATTGGCCGCAAACAGCGTCTGATGGATCGATAAAACTCCCTAAAGCACCATGGATTTTCACAGGAGCCCAAGAACGCAAAGTAAAAGAGACCATTCGATCTTTGCGGACCCCCACTGGCGTAATGCACTCGCTCCGAACGTGTTTTACTAAAGAAGGAAAGCTTACCGGTTTGAAGTCACACGATTGGCATAAAATGTGTCAGGTACGTTCATAGTGGACTTTAATATCATTGCATAAAATGTGGACTTTAATATCATTGCTGCACATACTTTACAGTTTATTTTACCGGTTGCCATTGAGGGATGTTTGTCTCTCGACATCCGTAACACAATCTACAAACTTGCAAAGCTGGTGCAATGGATCTCACAAAAGGAGATCAACGTAGACTCCATACCATTCGCCAAACTAAATGCTGCGGAGCTTGTGTGCATGTTTGAGAAACATTTTCCTACTACCATGCTAACCATTCAGGTGCATCTTCTTGTTCACATAGTTGATGAGGTGGAAATAGCTGGCACAGTTCATTCCAGATGGATGTTCTTCTTAGAACGTTTCATGAAAACGCTTAAGGGATATGTGCGTCAAAAGGCACGTCCGGAGGGTAGCATGGCAGAAGGTTGGTTGGTATCAGAGTCCCTAGTGTACATTGGAGAGTGGCTAGACGGATTTGATAAAGCCCGGGACACGCTATGGCGAACCATAGATGATGAGCGCATATCTGGGATTGTCATGTGCAATCTCGGTGTTGAGAAGAAGATGACGGAAGATCTAGAGGCTAAAATCAACCGATTTTGCATGCTTCACAATCCAGTGATGCAAAAGTGGATTTCACAATATGAGGATGCAAAGCAAGAGCGACAAAGGGCACGAATCGAGTGGAGACGGGGAAGACGACCACCGATGCACTATCCGACGGTTCTGGAGAGCCTACCAACATTCATGAGCTTAAGATGGTTGCACAACCAATTGAAAAGCGCACAACAATGCGGTGACGAAGTGACTGAGGAAGAGTGGGAGTACTCTCGGGGTTGCGCGACCAAGGTAAGTTTGCAATGTACGACTAGCTAGTGACTTTATTTCTAAACGTTTGAACGGCCACTCATAATCTTTGTTCGTTGTAGTATAAGTCATACACAGCAGCATGGTGTAAAGGTCGACATTTTAGGGTGGAACGGATCGACAAAAAGCGTTTTACTCAAGATTGTGGAATCATGGCAAAATTTGAACAGTCTAGTCGACGACGTTCCTCTGATGCAGATCCTGTGGTGGCGGAACTCACTTACTTCGGCACGCTACAAGAGATTTTGAGGATCGATTACAGAGGATTTTTTGTCGACTTGTTCGACGTGCAATGGTTCAAGATAATCATGGAGGGTCGCAACGCTACTGTGCGTAGAGGAGAGTCTGGTTTTCTTGAGGTGGATTCTACTAAGAAATGGACTGACCTAAGAGACACTTTCGTACTACCCGAGCATTGTGAACAAGTAAGTATGTAAATAGTTAACATCCCCCTTTTACAAGTTATGTGCTTGAAAGCTCTCATGTAAGTTATGTGGCTCTGGCAGGTAATATTTCATCCTACAAAGTCTACATCAAACTGGTGGTACGTCATAGAGGTAGCCCCTCGTAGTGCAAGGACGTATGAAGGCTACCATGTGCCAATCACAACGGCATCAATGGAGGAGATCAGAGAAGATGCTCAATCAGAAGCCGCTGCGGTGGTGCCAGACGAGCATCAAGATGCTACTACTCTATATGGGGTGCATGCAGAGGAGCTACAAAATGAAACAGAGGATATGTGTTTAAACGGAGAGCTCTATATAGATATAGGAAGTTATGCTGAGTTATGCGAGGATGAGAGAGAGATCTCTTAAAGCCACAAATATTGTATTTGAACAATTTTGCTCCGTGCTGTAAAAGCTCTGGCTCTCTAAGTAGCTTCCATGGTGTATAACGCTCTTTTCTACTCGCGCTCACATCTTTTGATTGAAAATTCTGAGTTTTCGACTTGCCTCTTTTATCACTCGATTCATTGCGTCATTCTATTTATATGCGTCATTACGTCATTGTATTTAATGGTCTTTGCGTCATTGTCTACTCTATTCATTCAATATTAAGTTTAAATATTCGTGTGTTTAATGCAGGTATGGATGATGAGGAGTTTCTTTCTTCTTTGTCACCGCAGCAGAGACAGTGGTACGTGGAGCGTCATCGCTCTGGCGCATCATCGCGCGTTCCTACTCCGTCCGCATCTCCCTCTCTTTCGGAGCATTCGGCGCGCTCCGAAGCTTCGGCGTCGACGAGACGATCTTCACACTCGTCTAGACACCGATGCTCGAGTGGTGGTGGTGGCGGTTGTTGTGGGGATTCCGCCGCCGATGCCTCCACACCGCCTCGTGTTCGACGAGGCTCTTTACCCTCCCCTTCTTTGCCCGCCCCCACACCAGCCACAGCATCGCCATCTACGCCAGGTTTTGCGCGGCTGACTGTTCCTAGCAGCTACACACCTCTACCTACTCCGCCAGGAGCCACCCCTCTCGACACTCCTCGCTTCGGGGCCCAGACGCCGGTGGAGACACCTGACGTCCGTACCCCCATCGACACGCCGCTAGAGACCCCTGCCGGGACACCCAGGTTCACGCGTCATTGGCCAGAGGGCTTGCCTTACTCCGTCGACTTCAGCGGCGGCATCATCATGGATGATGACGGCAAGAAGGTCTTTGCTCTCAACTGTTTAGACACTACATACTAAACAAATGGAGTGAAGTACCAAGTGATTTAAGAAACAGAGTCATCAGCATACTTCATGATGAGTTTCCCGTTCCAACACGGGATCAGCGCTTCAATGAAGACCTGATGAAGATTCGAATACGCGAATACTGCAAACACAAGCGTTCCGAAGTGCAAAAAGCAATCAAGCATGGGTGGAACAGGCCAGATTGGCTGGCCAAAGAAGATTGGAAGAATGCGAAGAAAGCAGCGCGCGAGAATCCCGACAAGTGGAAGCAACAAAAGGATGCAGCCAGAGAGCGAGTAGAGGTAGGGAGCTCGCACCACTTGGGGAGCGGTGGATGGGCATCATTTGAGGCCGATTTTGTAAGTGTTTTCGCATTGCTCTTTATGTTCGATAGTTTAGGGTTTATGAGTTTTTTAATTCTAACATAATGAAATCTTTGTATGTTTTGACAGTGGTCGATGACAGGACGTGATTTCACACCGTACGAGCGCGAGTACGCAGGCAGGAAGGGCTTAAACGCCCTGATGGACATTCGCAGTTCTTGCGGTGGCATGGTTAGTATTAGGGTTTACTCTTTTCTATTTTTTGTATTGTTTTATAAATGTCGTTATATGTTTATACTTACTGAAAGCTGTCTTATTGTCTTTTTTTGTAGAATCCGACAGATACGCCGCTTGGACGCGATGAGACGTCTGACTAGACGACATCAGTTTAGCCGTAGCTAGATAGCATTAGTTTAGGGTTTCTCATAGCTTATGTATCATGAGACAGATTTTATACGTCTTTTTGAACCATGTATATTATTACATTTATCACCGCACTTCATTTTGCCAATCAATTCTTTATGCCTATGATGTTGTACAATTGTCATTATTACATTTGCCAATCAATTCATTTTGCCTATGATGTGTACAATTGTCAATTTTACGCTTGTCAATTTTGCAAACAATGCGTCTTGTGGGTGACTATTTTGGGTCTATTATCTACCCTTGCACTTTTTTTAAAAAGTGAATCAAGTACAATATGGTTGATGGGTGGCAGGGCATTCAATGCCCTGTCACCAAAAAAAAATTCTCTCGGGCGTCGCTATAACCGTCGCTATTTATGGCTCTGTAGCGTCGCTATAGAATTCTGTGTAAACGTCGCTATAAGCGTCGCTATATAGCGACGCATGTAGCGATGCCTATAGCGACGCATTTAGCGACGCTCTCGTAGCGATGCTATTAGCGACGGTTTTAGCGACACCGAGGGTTATAAAAACCCAGAGTATTTCCGTCGCTAACAGCGTCACAAGAGCACACAACCTCTTGTAGTGATATTTTTTTGCAAAGAGATTTTTGTATTAAAAGAAGGGGGTTATTTCTCTGTGTAAATAATGTTGTAGCTTGGTTTTTATATGGTGATGCTTGATGTAATTCTTTGTTTTGCATAAACGAATCCTGGTTATGATAGTGGTTGTTCGATGTGGGTATATGAGGTTGATATTTTTTGGCATGACTTGCCTACCCTTCTACTGGGTGCTTGAGATTGCTGTTATACTATGTATTATTGTTCTAAGTTGGTTTTGACACATGGTACCAATTGTTGCAATATATAATCTCTGTATAAACTATTTTGTTGGGGGTGGTTTCTCTACAGCAAACATTAGATCCTTTGAGAGATTTGGCTGCCGATTTTTACTTAGCATTACAGTGTTCAGTCGATAGTAACCGATCTTACTTGCAAGGCTTACCGAGCAGCGTAACGCCTCGTGATTTTCTTGATACGATCGTTTTGTCATAAGGTTCGACCACTGGTACTTACATGGGAGGGTTTTTTGACCCTACTATGCACTAAAATTGATTGGTTATAGGGATTTACATGGGTTATGATGGTTTCCTTTCCTATTGCGCACTGGTTTTTTTTATACACTATGCACTGAACTTGATTAGCTATAGGCATCTACATGGGTAGTGATGGTTTCCTTTCCTACTGCGCACTAGTTCTTAAGGGTGCTATGCCCGATTGCACGTTGTTGCAATACTTGGTCTTTTCTTTATTGAAGATAGGTTATACACTACAACTTCTGCATGCTTATTGGGCGGTTGTTGCTCCTCTTTATAGCTTTGAATACTGATGTTGTACTAGCACTTTAAAGCATGTTATATCTTTTTAGAAAAACTTCATGGTCCACGATCAGGGCTCTTGGTCACTTGAACTGCTTCAAGAGAGGTTTATGGTAATAGGTTGGCAATATTTGGATGATTTGGAGTACATCTACCATGATGGATATGTAATTTTGAAAAAAACAAACAAAAACTAGTGTGATACTTTATAGGAACTGTAAATTATGGAACTTTTTATAAAACTTCATTCTGTAGAGCTTTCATAAAACTAATAAAAACTGATGAAAATATATAAAGTAAAAAAAAGGGAGGATTGTGACACTTGGTTTAGAAGGGGTGATGGCCTTCTAATCAAAATGACACTATTTTATAAAAAACTTTGGCTTTTAAAAAAAAAAAAGAGTTAAAAAAACACTTTTTACAAGAATACTATGGACTAAGCTCGTGAGTTTGAAAAAAGTTTATAAGGTGGACATGGATAACAAATGGTATGGTCCATTGATACCTGTAAAACACATCCAAGGCTAACATATTTGTTGTCTTGTTTGGATGGATGTAGGTAAGGACTCTATCTTATCTTGGAAAGTTTTTTTTGGCTAGCAAGCTGTCTAACACTAGATTACACATGTACCTACCGCTTGGGAAGTTCTTTTGATTAAATTGTATATTGGAATGGTGCTTCATTCCTACAATCATTGTACAATATTATTTCTAAGATTGAATTGTTTTGTACTTATCATCTCCTTTGTTCTAAAGCCAACTGTCTTTTGAATGTAAAAAGTTCAATTATGTCTTCTTATCTATAGTAGGACAGCTACACACACACACACAATGTTGACCAATTGGGAGAGATTAATTGAATGGGGTTTCTTGAGGGCCAATTGATTCATAGCATAATTGACTAAGCCCAAATCTCCTTTCTCTCTCCCTCTCTCTCTCTCTCTCTCTCTCTCTCACACACACACACACACACACACACACAATGCAAAATTTGCAAATCCCCATGTCTGGTGCTTTTAATGCTAGTGATTTACAATGACACTCGTGCATGACGAGCGCTCAAAGTACAAGGTTATGCGGCATGCAATTATCCCATGGTCACGAGTTGATGACTTCGTGCACAATCAAGGTAAAATTGATGGTTATGATATTGTGTTCAACAAGTACACTCACCATCGTCATCATCTGAATTAAAAAAAGAGGTTGATGAACGATGCATGGATTGAAAAGATTGTGTGAGTGCCAAACGATTACCGGTAACCTCTTAATTTTTTCAATAATTAGGTGTTTTTGAGCATTGGTCTCACAATTTGTCTTCTAACTTGTAGGTTTTGGTGTGCATATGGTTTGCACGACAAGCGACGTGCCTCTACCCCTCATTCTAGTGATGCCCATGATGCATCATTACCAAGTGAGGCTAGCACAAGCAAGAAAACTCAAAGGCGACGCAAAAAAAGCCTCTTCAGGAGAGGATGTCAGTTACACTCTCTATCAAATCACATGACAAAGAGGCTGCCCCAGAAAATGTGTAGCACATTGGCTTTGACAATGATGATTTTTTTTTGGAAGAGGAGCAGCCTATTGCTGACAAAAAGAAGGGATTGAAAGACCTTGATAATCTCTTTCAAGAGCTTGTATTAAGTGTGTGTGATGACAATGACTTGATAGAGGAAGCTTGCTCAATCATGAAGAAGGGCATTGGACAACTAAACACACTAAAAGCACGAAAAGAGGATGCCTATCAACAAACAACATGTCTTGTTTCCACCAAAGATGCTTTTGGTAATACTTTGAAGAGAGCACAAACTTTTATAGAGAAGAGGGTTGGGAGAAGGAGAGTATCACAAATCAACAAAGAAGCTATAGTCAATCAACCCATTCACATCATCGACAAGGAAAAGGAAACAATCCATGACACAGAAGCTAGATGATCGTGCAGAGAAAAAAAGAGGACACCTTACTTGATTGGATGTAGACACTTAAGTACTCATTAGTAACATCATATTATTTCCTTACTTTGATTTATTAATCTCACAATCTCTCAGCTCATGATTCTATCGTCGAAGTGTGAGATTGAGAGAGAGAGAGAGAGAGAGAGAGAGAGAGAGAGAGAGAGAGAGAGAGAGGAGGGGGGGGGGGGGGGACCCTTGCATTTAGTGTGTGTGTGTGTGTGTGTGTGTGTGTGTGTGTGTGTGTGAAATTTACAAAGTAGTCTAGAGAGAGCATTTCAGAGACACAATTGAAGACACCAAAAAAACAACGTCATTGGCATCAAGGTTGAACGGCATTGTAAAGACCTCAAAGTTTGGCCGAAAGAGGGAGTACATTAACACCATTGTGATACAACCAACATTGCAAACAAAAGTAGTTCTAAACCAAATATTGAAATAGGGGACTCAAAAACAAAAAGGGATGCAAGAGACATCAATCCCCTTGTTCCTCTTTGCCCTCAACAGCTCAGAAACGCCTTGGGATAGAAGGTGCACCTTTGTCATTGCTCTTTTGCGCTTTAAGGTGAGTAGAATGCCTAAGAGTGTTTGGGTCGACAACATTATGTTTGTTCCTTCGTTGACAACACATTTTCAAAAGGTCACTTGATGTGGTGTCGTAAAGCATGCGTTCAGAGATAGAGATAAGTATATTTAGTGTCAAACTATATAAATTAATTAACTGCATTCATATGATTTTCTTGTAAAAATTACATTTCTTGTAGCTTCCTCGTTACCTTTAGGCACAACGATCTTCTTGTCGTTTACGAGCATCAATTTGGTCCTCCCCGATTCTTCATGCACAATGCGTGGCTTGTCAGGGATTGGCGTACAAAGATTAATGGGTTGGTCATGGCTTCCAAAAGGAGGTGGTGTACAAAAGTCGATTGGGGTGTTGCGAGAACCTATCATGGACACCTTGCCTATGGAACCACACAAAGTGTATCGACACATACTTGACTGGTAAAATTCAACATGAGAATTTAGCCCGATTTGTATGCCACTCAAACAAACATGCATTGTAGGTGTTTATTTGATTTGTGTGTGTGTGTGTGTGTGAATGTGTGCGCGCGCGCACGTGCACAAAGACGCACTCGCGCTCACGGCTCCGCATTCACGGATTAATAGTTAACCAAAGTTCTTTCCCATTGAGGCTCCATCTGGACTATTATCTCCAAGAGCCCACCGGTCCCACAAGCCGGTCGACCACATCGTCACAGCCCAGGCATGACCCATCCCTAAATTGATTAAATATAATTAATCGACGCCTTGCTCTCTGTCGACCATCATCTGTTGGCTCCGGCTTAGCCATGCAGGCGCTACACACACACACACACACACACACACACACACACAGAGAGAGAGAGAGAGAGAGAGAGAGAGAGAGAGGTAGTCAAACCATCAATCCAGCAGCAAGCAAGTTTTATCTCATTGGTCGCCTCGTTCATCAGCCTTGTTCAGCCACTCTGTCGCTATACACACACACTCACACACAGAGGTTCTCACCAAGTCGAAAATGCAAGCATGGGGGCATGGTGAGCTTGGCTAGCTCAGCCTACAGAGCAGTGCTTGACAGCGCCAAGGCCTGCAATGCAAGAAAGCCACGTCGTCGGTTTTGGCTATACGAGAGAGAGAGAGAGAGAGAGAGAGAGAGAGAGGGAGCATGCGAGCAGGCCTGAGACAGAGAACGAGAGAGGCAGTGCCAGGGGCCTCCAAAGGGCTTCAAAGCAGGGGCGGGCCTAGGACCACCAACCCTGCTCGCGCTCACGGTTACATGGGCTCCATGGCTCTTCGTCGGCGGCTCACATCTGGAGGGCATGCTACCAGCATGGAGGTTGAAGCCACGGTGGAAAGGCGAGTCATCTGCTACGTCGGCAACCTAGCCGAAAGTTAACCAAAAGGGCTACTGACTAGGGTGAAGGCAAATAGCAAAGGCATGAGAAGGAGAGATTTTTGTGGGTCTGCATCGTGCGGGGAGAGAGAGAGAGAGAGAGAGAGAGAGAGACACGATGTAGTGGTGGTCCTTTGATGGCGACGACACAATGCCTTCTACCTTCGAACTAGGAGATTCCAAGAATCCAATGGAATCTCAAAGACAAATTAATTGTCTCAGACGAGTGTTACAAAGAGTGGTTGTTGATGGACCTTGCACATGGTAGAATTAGGGCTCCCCAATCTCAAAAAAATAAAAATCTTTCTAAAAGATATCGAATGCATAAGTAAAGGATTAGTTTAAGAAATGAAAAGCGAACTTCACAAAGTGCAAGCAACAATAATAGGATCAGTACTCCCCTGCTACCTTCAAATTTATGACAGTGACAACGGTGACGGTTGTCCAAGTCCCTGGTCTGAAAAGAGCCAGAAGATTGAAGGTAGTGGCAAAAGACTCCAAAGTGCTCCAAGTTGTGAGAACACTTGAGGTGAAAGGATCTAATTCATCCTCCACCCCGTCGAAAGGAGGGGGGTTCACTGTCCCACTGCACCATCTATTTGCAGCACTGCAAGAAAAGAAATCCCCTGACTTGGAACCCCCGGATTCTCCTGTGACCAAGGAGAGGGGGGATGGGAATGATTCGGATGTTGAAAAATTTGTTCCTCTATCCCAATGAACCCCTCATTAATGATGGAGTCTCTCACTATCCAATCTTGGAACGTAAAGGGGTTGAAAACCCATAAGAACAGTACCCTTTTCTGGAAGGAAGTAAAAAAGGAGAACACAGTCAACTGCTGGGCCATCCAAGAACACCACTTAGATGCCCATAGCAAGAGAAAACAGGTGCTAGGAAAGATACTGGTATTCTATGGAGAAGGAAGTAACCATTTCAGTGGCGTCCTCAACATTGCAGGCAGAGAATTGGAGCCGAAGGTGGTTCTTAACCACCCATCCGACAGAATCTTGGGGACTAGAATCAGATGGGAAGGGCATCCCTTCATAGTTGTGAATGTGTACGGCCCTTGCAATGCAAAAGTAAGAGCTAAACTGTGGATGCATCTTAGAGATACTCCTATTGAAGGCGAGTGGTTGTTGGTTGGCGACTTCAATATGGTAGAAAAGAGCAGGGATAGAACAGGATCCTCCAGTCTGTTGGCTGGCTCGGAAAGGTCTAAATGGAAAAGTTTGTGCGAAAAGTGGCCGATGATCGACTTATGGGAAGTCGGCCCATGGAACAGCACGCCTGGTTTCACCTACACAAGCCTCCAGTATGCCCGCACTACCTGAAGGCTGGACATATGCTATTGCTCACACCAAGCTGACTGGATACCGTCGTTGATGGAGATGAAGGTAGTCCCAACAAAAAGTATTTTGGATCACATTCCTCTGCACATACATTCTAAGAAGAATAAAGGGGAGGAGGAGACCCCAAGAGGTGGGGAAAAACTGTTAGTAACAAGGGCACACCTATTCAAAGACCCTCTCTTCAGGAATCTAACCAAGAAAGCACTCGGTAAACTCAAAAAAGATGTCGATCTCAACAAACACAATGCGTGGGACCTCTTTGCTCGGATCATCCAGAAAGCAATCAAAACCTCGGGCCCCCGGTTCAAGAAAGCTAGGGAGGTACACATTCTGCATCTTACAACGGAGGTCCTTGTGCTTACCTCCATAAAAGCCAATGGGCATGCTCATGAGGAGGAGCACAAATGATGAGCTACAATTAAATGATGTGGAATTCATGCAATGAGCTGATTATAGTAACTACTTGCAACTCTTGCTAGCTAAAAGGCTAGGATTGGTCAAACACGTCGCCATCACTCCATTTGTGATGAGCAATGAAGGGAAGGTGGAGCCTATGAGGGGCGATGACCTCCTGTGGATGTGTCGACTTGTTAACACCGGCATAGTAAGGGTATAAGTGAGTACTCTACACTCTGCGCATCATGGACAACGGACCAACTACTTTTCCATTAGGTTTCTGCAACACATGCATGTACATATATATGTAGATAGGAAGATCTTCTATCAATAGAAGATTGTGTTTTTGTTTGGTGCTGTGGTACTAGGAGATATCCTTAGCTCCCCAAATCCCATTATCCTCCTCGTGTTGGATTACCATCACTCCTTTAATGTTTCAATTTTCATCATGTTTTGATCTATCCACCCAACCTTGTAAGAAGCCGCTATAAGCCGCTCAGCTACTTTGTTTTAAGAAAAGAAAAAGAAAAAGAAAAAAAAAGAGTTTGAAAATCATGTTTTGCAATGGCAAACGTTTCCTTCCCAGCCTTCACGGGTAAGGTGGGGGAAGATGCTTCAGATTTCCTGGATAATCTTGAGATAGCACGTGTCGTCTCTGGAAGGGACGACAATGCTTCACATCTGTGTGTTTTTTCATTGTTAATGAAAGTGGAAGCAAGATCATGGTACAACGCCTTGGTGCAAGCCACCAAGGAGAGGTGGGACCTACTAAGAGCAGAATTTCTCAAGCGCTTTGGAGAAGGCACCACATCAGAAAAAATGTGGCAATCGCTGATGGTGTTGAAGCAAGGAAGTATGGCTGAATATCCAGCATACGAATCGAAGTTTGTGGATCTATGGGGACGATGGATTGCATCGCTGAGGGAGGGTAAAGGCGAACCCGATTTCCTAGAGAAAGACCGGTTTGTAACTGGTTTATGGACAATTCTTAAAGAGAAGGTGAAGGGAAGGTTTTCTGCTATGTATGACGTAGCAGTTGAAGTAGCCCGCCTTAAAGATAATAAATTGCATCTACAAGCCAAAACTACCGAGGAAGAGGAACCGGGTAGGGCCCGACCACACCTAGCCACACCTGCAATAGCAGTTCAAAGAAATCAGCCCACATGATCAGCAAGACCTGCTCAACCGCATCACCAACCAGTTAGAGCATCTTTCAGTACTTTTGGTGCAGCAAGTGCATGCACCTGCCAAAATCAAGAGCAAGTAAGAGGGCAGTGAAGACAGAATTAGGACTACCATTGTTACAACTATGGAGAGGATGGCCATTTCATGTACTACTAGCTTCATCCAAGAAGGCAAAACTTCAATAGAGGCGTAAGGTAGAATCAGATTTCTCCACCAAGGGCGAGGCCACCACCACCCAGGCAATCAGAGCTAATTCCACCGGTCCAAATCCACAACCACCCGTACAACCACCACCAACATCGCAACCTCTCATTCCACATCTACCTCCACCACTTGCTGGAAACCAAGTAGTGAGTGTCATCAATCTTGAAGCTAAAGGAAAGGCGAAGGTAGAAGAGCGCGTCAAAGAGAAGGACAAAGGAAAAGAAAAAGTAGAAGAAGTGGATGCCATGGGAGTGAAGCATGCTAGGCGCAAAGAGGCCTCTCAAAGGGAGGAAGGAAAAGATGAAAGGAAAAGCGAAAGCATGCGTCTAAGCCTCGGTGGAAAATCAACATCGTGGATTTCTCGTTGGGCGAGTATGCTAAACCATATGACCTAGTTCACGATGTTTTGATGCAGGGTCCAAAAATAACCTGGCCCCAACTACTCCATCTTGCACCAAGGATGAGGAGACAATGGACGAAGATGGTAAGTACTAGAAAGTCAAAACCAAGGATAGCTGGGGCTATTTTTGGGAGGAATCTAGATGACATTCTACCTATCATGGATCCCCACATAAAGGGACAACGTATCTCAAACATCTACATAGATGGTGGCACACAAATATGCGTCATGAGTGAGAAAATGATGCACCATCTAGGCCTACAGGTGAGTAGGCCGGCACCGTGCCGAGCTAAAGTGGCAAATAATGTCAAAGTGAAGTGCTTAGGCATTGTGAATGCAGTCAAGGTGAAGGCATTCAACACGGAAGCAGAGGTAGACATTTTTGTCATGCCACACAAAGGGGAGGGCTACCCTATCATTCTTGAAAGACAATGGCTCATGGCTATGGAGGCTAAGCAGGACAGGAGTACCGAAATGATACAGATGAAGGATGCTACAGGGAAGCCCATATTCTACGACATGAAGATTTAGAAGCAACGCAACATGATCTTGGAATCATCGGAAGATGAATTCACCAGTGACTCTTTGACCACCTCGTGAGAAGAGACGACAACAACTGAGGAGAGCGACAGTAGCATCAAAGTGATGGAAGTCATTCTCAAAGATCCAAAGAGATTGACACAATCTGAAGCACCACCAAAGAACAAAGAGGGACCATCAGGTACACAAACCTTGGTGGATACAAGTAAGTTACATCGGATGCTCTCTAGTGAGTTAGCTAGTGAAGAGAGAGAATAATACATCTCTATGTTGGGTAACTTCACCACACTTTTCATTGATGGTTATGACAAGATCACAGGCATCACAGTGGTGCAGCACCGCATAAGACTCAAGGAACGAAGTAAGCCTGTAGTGTAAACGCTCAGAAGGCTTGGGGTAGTTTAGCAAGAGGCATTACTCAAAGACGTAAGGAATTTTCTACAGGCAGGTTACATTTACCCCGTCGAAGACTCGGAGTGGGTCTCTCTAGTGGTGATCATTCCAAAGAAGAACGGTAAGTGGAGAGTTTGTGTAGACTACAAACCTCTCAATGTAGCAAAAAAGAGGGATCATTTTCCCCTCCAATTCCAAGACGAGATTCTCAACAAGGTAGCAGGTCATGAGTGCTACATAGTATGTGATGGCTACTCAGGCTACTTCCAGATTAGCATTGCAAAAGAAGACCAGAAAAAGACAACCTTCATAACACCATGGGGATGTTTTACCTACAGAGTGATGCCTTTTGGCCTCACCAACACTCCGGCCGCATTCCAATGCTATGTAACTTTTGTCTTCCAACCATACTTTGGTAAGTCAATACAGGTTTTCACAGATGATTTTTGTATCTACACCTCTCGCTCCCTCCATTTGAGCAAGATTTATGATGGCTTGGCTAGGCTGCAAATCTTGGGTGGCCAGCTTAACATAGATAAGTCTCACATTGGTGAAAGCAAGGTCACTCTTCTCAGCCATGTAATTTCAGTCAAAGGAATTGAGGCTGACCCAAGCAAGGTTCAAGCTTTAGTATCTTTGTCATCACCCACAACATCTAAGCAATTGGTCTCTTTCCTTCAGAAGGTAAGGTACTTGAGCAGGTTCATTCATTTGCTCTCTCAAGTGGTTCTCCCTTTACAACAAGTCACCCATATATATGTCTTCCTATGGAGTGAAGAAAATTCAGTGAAGTGAAACAGATACTGGCTTCACTTCCCACCATTGCACCCCCTAGATGGGATGAGCCATTTTATGTTAACCTCAGTGTAGGAAGTGATACACTTGGAGCCGTACTAATGCAGAAGGACCCCCAACCTCTTTCATGCGTCCTATCTACTTCTCTAGTCATGTCATGACCCCATCAGAAAAGGGATTCACCACAATAAAGCACATGGTTCTTGCATTGATGTTTGTCACTACAAAGTTCGCTCTTATCTATTGCCTAGACCCTTTGTAATTCCAAGGGAAGAAGTCTTTCCATATGTAATGCAACTCATGGGTGTTTCATCTAGAATCTCTAAGTGGCTCGTTAGATTACAAGAGTTCGATTATACTATGCAAGTGGAGAACTCCACCAGAGCTAATCTAGCAGGTATCCTTACTCATTGTCACTATGAGAAGAAGCTGAAGATTAGCACAAAAGGCAAAGGAGTGACACCAATGGTGGAAATTTCTAAGCTATAAGGAGCTCACTCTCTTTTCTTTGATGGAGCTTACAAAAGGATAGTGGAACAGCAGGCTGTAGCTGGTGGCTTCGTCATTTTCAATGAACAAAAGGAAAAGGTATTCTCTATTGGGCAGTTACTACGCTCCCACTCCAACAACAAAACAGAGTACATGGTCCTAATATCTGGATTAGAACAATGTGTTTCTCAAGGGGTTCAACGCCTAAATGTGTTTGGTGATGCCATGCTCTTGATAAAGCAGATAAATGGCACTTGGATTTGTAAAAATCAGGTTTTGCTTGGCCAATTATGCCAAGTTAAGGATCTTTTAAGAAAGTTTCAAGCGGTGTGGCTATTTCATGTCCCTAGGATAGAAGATCAAGAAGCAGATTCTCTAGCCAAGGAAAGAATACAAGATGTTTCCATAGGAGCAATCAAACTGAAGCTGCCCCTCTTTTAGGGTAGTGATGATATGCCTGATATCATCAGCTTCTTAGATACAGGAGAATGCCTTGAAGGGTATACCAAGGGCCAGAAACAATGTCTTGTCCGAAAGGAAACAAGATATGGTCTTATAAACAACACCTTGTACTGCAAGGGCAAAGACCAGATCCTTTGGCGAGTGCCAATCTCCAGTGAAATCACGGAGGTGATATCAAGTTGCCATGATGGTTTTTACGGCGGCCACTTTGCTCTAGATATTACTAGTAGGAAGATTCTATAGGCAGGATTCTCTTGGCCTAGTCTGAACAGGGATGTGCATCATTGGTGTAAAACGCACAGAGCTTGTCAAGTATCCAGTGATCGAACAACACTAACCTATGAGCCACAGACTCCTATCATCTCATATGGACCATTTGAGAAGTGGGGAATAGATGCAATTGGTCCTTTACCAAGGGCCCAGTCGAGTAAACTGTACATTCTAGTTGGTATAGACTACATGACCCGATGGGCGGAAGCAGCGGCCACCACACGCATTACAGCCCAAGAAGTGGTGAAATTCATATTTGAGCACATTTTGTTGCCGCTTTGGCACACCTCTAGAGATAAATATCTGATAGAGGACCAAGTTTTAGAGGTGACTTGGTGGGAGAACTGATGAAAAAGCTACGTATCACACGCCGACACTGTAACCCCCTACTATTCACAATGCAATGGTCTAGTGGAAAAGGTAAATGGCATGATTTGTAAGATCATCACAAATCCGGTGAATAACCACACAAGTGATTGGGATAAGCATCTCATGGCCGCTCTTTGGGCCTACCACAACATCACTAGGTTTCACCCCTTTCCATCTGGTATATGGAAAAGAGGCCATTCTACCCATCGAGGTACAGATAACCAGCTTGCAAGTCATGGCTAGTCAGTTGCAGTGCCCAATTGCCCATCTCCGCAACCACATCTTGGATCAAGAAAGGCTTCAATTGGCCAGGGAAGATGCAAACAACTACTATACGATGCAAGCAGAACGACGCCGACTCACATTCAATCAAGGGCTTAAGGGAAAGGGTCTGAATAAAGGCATGTTAGTATTGAGATACGACAACAAATTTGACACGAGGAAAGATAAGAAGTTTTAGCCCAGATGGGAAGGGCCATTCATCATCAAAAGGCGATACGCCAATGGTAGCTACAAATTGATGGAGGCAGATGGTCAAATTCACAAGACCAGAGTCAATGGATGGAGGCTAAAAAGGTACTTTTTAAGGTTTGATCCGGAGTTCATGGTAGATATTTCAGAGGAGAGAGAACCCTCCAACTCCGCCCCTAGAGAATCAGAAGCAGAGCTAGAGACATGAATGCCTCTAGCCAGAAAGGGGAGGGCTAACGATGGCCGGTTTTTGAAGCCGCCACCGTGGGAACTAACCCCACTTGGGGGAGCATTATATAAGTTAAAAAAAATATATATTTTAAATGTTTTGTTGGTTGCAGGTTGCCTCCAACTCCCCTGTCTCAACGCTCACAGAGGGGGCCGCCCACCCCTTGGCACCACCCTCTCCCTCTCCTCCATTATCAGGCTCTCTCTCTCTATGGTTTGTCATCAGCTGGAGCCACCCTCCCTCTCTCTCTCCTCCATTATCCAAGTGGCCAACTCTCTCTCTCTCTCTCTCTCTCTCTCTCTCTCTCTCTCTCTCTCTCTTCATCATGAGCCAGGTGGCCACCATATCTCTTGCTCTCTCCTCCATTATTGAAAGAAGCTCTCTCTCTCTCTCTTACACACCACACACACACCTCTCCTACTCTCTCTCTCTCTCTCTCTCTCTCTCTCTCTCTCTCTCTCACTCTCACACACACACACACACCACACACCTCTCTTACTCTCTCTCTCTCTCTCTCTCTCTCTCTCTCACACACACACACACCACACACACCTCTCCTACTCTCTCCTACTCTCTCTCTCTCTCTCTCTCTCTCTCTCTCTCTCTTCCTGTGTCGGTAGGCAGTAGAAGTAAGCCCTCTCACACACTTACACACACACACACTCACCCTCTCAAAGGTTCTCTCTCTCTCTCTCTCTCTCTCTCTCTCTCTCTCTCTCTATCATTCTATGTAACTTCAGCCGTCTTTCTCTCTCTTTCCATACACACCTACACACACTTATCTAGAGTGCGCAGGTGATGGAGAAGGTAGAAAAGAAGACTACGCACACACACCAACACACATCGAGACACACACATACACACACACACAATCGTTACCTTGTAGCAGCCATTCAACGTGCTGCTCTTCTCTTCTTCTTTTTTGAACTATTATCCAAAGTATATTTACAACATAGTATAGTCAGTGTCCAGCCGCCCATAACACAATGGACATATTCTTTAACATCATATTCTTTAACACTCCCCCTCAAGCTCAGAGTGAGCTTGCATATGATGGATTCCCAATGCTTCACGAAAGTAGCAAAACTTCTCCTTTCCAAGAGCTTTTGTGAATATATCCGCAACTTGATCATTTGTCTTCACATACACCAAATCAATCTCATTTGCCAAAACTTTTTCTCTAATGAAGTGATAATGTACCTCAATGTGTTTAGTGCGAGCATGGTAGACTGGATTCTTTGCCAACATGATGCTGCTAATATTGTCACAATATATAATGACATTGTCAAGATAGTCAAAACCAAAGTCTACCATAAGTACTCTCAACCATGACTCTTCACATGCTGCCAAAGCTGCTCCACGATATTCAACTTTTGTACTTGATAATGCTACAGTTGATTGCTTCTTGCTACTCCAACTTATCATACCATTGCCAATGGAAAATGCATAACCACTTGTAGATCTTCTATCCATAAAATCTCCTGCCCAATCTGCATGTGTGTAACTATAAAGACAAAGCTTCCCATTCTTTTCATAAAACATTCCATAACTGACAATGGCTTTCACATATCTCATAATCCGTCTCACTGCATCAAGATGACTTTTACATGGATTTTGCATGAATTGACTCACAACACCCACTGCATAACTCAAATCTGGCCTTGTTATTGTCAAGTAAATAAGGCTTCCAACCATCTTGCGATACATAGTGACATCCTCAATGTAATGTCCATCATCAAACAACTTCACATTTTGATCAAGAGGTGTATCAACCGGTTTGCACGCTGTCATTCCATACTTCTCAAGCATATCCAACGCGTATTGTCTTTGTATCATCCAAATTCCTGATAAAGTATTGACAATTTCAATTCCCAAGAAATATCTCAACTCACCAAGGTCCTTCATGTTGAATTCTCTCAACAAACTCTTCTTGACATGCAAAATTTGCTCAGCATGACTTCCAGTGAGAATCAAGTCATCAACATAGATAACAATAACAACGATCTCTCCATCAACATGCTTCAAAAATAATGAGTGATCAGCAGAGATTGTTTAAATCCAATCTTCTTCAAGAATCTGGTTATCTTTTCACACCAAGCTCTAGATGCTTGCTTCAAACCATACAATGCTTTCTTCAACTTACACACATAATATGGAAACTCTGGATGTTGATAACCCTCTGGCTGTATCATATAAACTTCTTCTTCCAAGTCACCATTCAAGAATGCATTATCCACATCCATTTGCCGTAACTTCCAACCGAACATACTTGCCATTGCTATCACCAGTCTGACTGTTGTCATCTTTGCAACTGGACTAAATGTCTCATCATAATCAAGACCTTTTGTTTGTGCATAACCTTTAGCAACAAGCCTCGCTTTGTATCTTTCCATACTACCATCTGACTTGCACTTGACTTTGTATACCCATTTTGAACCAATTGCTTTCTTTCCACTTGGCAAGCGAACCAAATCCCAAGTGTCATTCTTCACAAGAGCATCCATCTCATCATCCATAGCTGACTCCCATTCTGATTTTCCAATTGCCTCTTGAAAACATGTAGGCTCTTTATGTTGCACACGTGAAACCATGTATGCATAATGTGTACGCATGTAACCATTGTATGTCAATCTATCAACTGGATAATGCACCCTCTCTGATCTTCTCAATTGTGGTGCACTCTTCTCTTCAACTCTTGCATATGGGGGTACATATTTCTCAATATGCTTACTGCCAGGTGTCCTCAAATGTGGTAAATCATGATCTTCATTGAGGCTTTCATCTCCAGAACTCTCTTCAACCATTTTCTTCTTGCCTTTCTCGTCTTGCTTCTTATCTCGCAAACGACCGCTCCATGGGTTGACATTTCCTATACTCTCCTCTGCCATATGTGGTCCTGAAATAGTTCTTGTTGATGGTCCTGGCTTATCAACAACATGATGCACATTCTCTTGCTCTTCATACTCGTCTTCTATCATCACTAGCTTTGGTTTATACCATGGTTCATGCTCACAAAATCTGACATCTCTACTGACATAAACTTTTCTTATCGTAGGATCATAGCACTTGTAACCTTTCTTTTCAACTGGGTAGCCCAAGAATATACACTTCACTGCCTTTAGCTCCATCTTCTTTCTTGCTTCATTTGGCACATGAACATAGCAAACACATCCAAAAACTTTCATGTAGGAAACTGTTGGCTTGATCCCATAAAGTCTCTCATAAGGTGAAATTTCATGAATGGAAGCTGTTGGTGTTCGATTCATAATGTGTACTGCTGTATGAACTGCTATAGCCCAATATGTTAATGGCATATTCATCTCATTCATCATGGCTCTTGAAATCTCTGCTATGACTCTATTCTTTCTCTCAGCAACTCCATTTTGTTGTGGTGTGTATCTGCAGGTAATCTATCTTCTTATGCCTTGTTCACGTAAGTAATCATCAAAACTGTGTGACATGTACTCTCCCCCTCCATCTGTATGTAGGCATTTAATTTGACAACCATTCTCTTTCTCAACCATAACTTTGAACTCCAAAAATACCTCAAATGCCTCTGTCTTTGCCTTTAGAAAGTAAACCCATGTCATTCTGTTGTAATCATTCGTAAATGTGATAAAATATCGACAACCATTTGGTGTAGCATGATCACAAGGTCCCCAAATATCTGAATGAAAAATTTCCAAAGGACTTTGGCTAATTCTCCCCCTCTTTGGAAATGGTAAACGAGATTGCTTTCCAAATTTACAAGCTTCACAAACATGATCAAAATTCAATCTGCCAAACTTTGGTAATCCACGTACAATTTGATTTGATTGCATATGCTTTAATCTTCTAAATTGACATGACCAATCCTCTTATTCCATAACTCTGCCCAATCATCTTGAGTGACTGATTTGTTTGCATACATACCACTGTGTAAACATGGATCTCCAGCTTCCAATGAGAACAAGCGACCTTTCTTTCTTCCACGTGCCAATATCTTGCCTGGTCTGCCTTTGTGAAACTCCTCTATGAAGCAGCCATAATGATTGAAACGGACTTGCAACCCTTGATCTGTCATTTGTCCAACTGATGCTAAATTCTTTGTGATCGAAGGTACATATAGAACATCTCCCAATGTGTTGTATGTCCCATCTTTTTCTAGCAATGGAACTGAACCAACATGTGTAATCCGATGCATAGTATCATCACCTGTAGCGACAAACTCATCCTCTTCTAATTTCTCTTTTCTGTCAAACCATTCACCATGATATGTCATATGATTTGTGGCACCACTATCTAAATACCAATCATCTGTATGATATGGCTCCACCATGCTTCCAACAACATGCTCCATAGGAAATAAATGTCCACTCGATCTATTGTCATATATATTTTGATCATGAGGATTGTATCCAGCAAAGTTTCCTCCATGTCTGCCATAACCTCGGCCTCTTCCACCACGATCACGATTTTGATTTAGCCTTGTGTAACATTCTCTTTCAAAGTGACCATAAATGCCACATATGTTACAATATCCATCTCTTTGAGGATGTACAAATCGTCCACCTCCACGTCCACGGGTTCGAGCTCTCCACCTGCCTCTTTGGCTATAATCATTGTAACTTTGACTTTGTTGATTTTGCCATTGACCTCTTCCAGCATTGTTTCCATGACCATAGTTTCCTCTTCCATCTCTATTGTTTTCACGACCTCTAGAGTAAAAAACCCGATCTCTTGAATTGTTATTTGATGTAGAAGGACCTGACTTGCCTAACTTCACCTCTTCTTGCAAACAAAGGTTTACTAACTCTTCAAAATCAAGCATGTGTCCTCGAATAGATATAGATGTATCCAATGACTTGTATTCCGGTCCCAAACCATTCAATGTCACTGAAACTAAGTCATCATCTGGAACTTCAACATTAATGCTCGCAAGATCTTCCTGTATTTGCTTTATCTCTGTCACATAATCTGATATGGATCTTTTTCCTTGCCATACACAATGTAACCTTTGCTTCAAGTGAACTTTTCGTGGTTCTGTATTGGAGCTGTTCATTCTTGCTAGTATCTCCCATGCTTCCTTTGGAGATTGAGCCTTCTTCACATGTGGTATAAAGAAGTCACTAATGCACAGTGAAATCCAATGCATCACTTTCCTTGAATTCTCAATCCACTTCTTGTAAGCTTCTACTCCTGCTTGCCATGTTTTATGTGCTTCAACATTCTCTCTATTTGGTTCCAAACCAACCTCGGGACACTCTTGTTCACCTGTAATATAATCCCATAAACCTTTGCCCATGATAAAGTTCTCCATCCTGTAAGTCCATATGTTGTAGTTCTCTATGGTCAGCTTCTCTCCAACAATCTGTGTGACTTGAGTTGAACTTTCTGCCATCTTCACTCTCTCAATTTCTTCCAAAGAATTTTGACAAAATTTCGGCAGAGTTTCGTTTGTATTTGGACAATATCTCAAGTGACAATCTCAACCAAAGTGCTCATAAACACTGACAGAAAATCTCTCACTGCCAAGGGAAAATCCACTAACTCACTTTGCCACAGACTGACTCAGTACTATGCATAAATAATCTGTATGCAAATGCAATCCATACGCTGTCCTGTACCACATATCCATACATCCACCTTCTTCCCATAGTCGTAAACGACATATGAGGTCTTTCGCGGGTCTAGTCGGAGGTTCGCTCCAGTACCTAATCCACCTTGCCAAGGTACCAAAGCTCCCAAGTCAAGGCTTCAAAAAACCTCACTCGACCCTCACAAAGGCTGCAATTTTCCAAAATACATTGACCGCATACCCATACATAACCACAAAGTACTCAATCTGACAATATAACCGCCTCAACTTCTTCCCACAACCTTTCTTACATAGGCGGCTGTCCATAACAGACCCACAACAACCAAACATAATCTTTGATAACACAATATCATGATGCAAAAGCTCTATGTCGCTCTCCAAAACCTGTGTAAATGCTGAATTCTTCACCTGTAACCTGTAAATCTACTGCCGAGTGCAAAACTGGACATCTCCTATGCTTGTGTGAGTTGGCTGTTTGCTGCAGAAAATTGCAGATTTTGGCAAATCTGAGTATGCCAATGCGTCCGAAACGCCCAAAAACATAAAGATAGACTCTTGGATCACTGTATTCCGAGTTCGGGTGAGGGAGTTATGACCAAAAAACCTCTCTTTTTTGTTGTTTTCCAGAGCTGCAGAAACCTGTGTATTGACTGTAGCTCCTCAAACTGAGCTCTGATACCACTTTGTAGAGTGTGCAGGTGATGGAGAAGGTAGAAAAGAAGACTACGCACACACACCAACACACATCGAGACACACACACACACACAATCGTTACCCTGTAGCAGCCATTCAACGTGCTGCTCTTCTCTTCTTCTTTTTTGAACTATTATCCAAAGTATATTTACAACATAGTATAGTCAGTGTCCAGCCGCCCATAGCACAATGGACATATTCTTTAACAACTTACACACACACACACACACACACACACACACACACACACACACACACACACACACACACACACACACTTTGAGCCCCTCTCTCTCCATCTCTCATTCTATGTAGGAAAATCAATCTCTCTCTCTCTCTCTCTCTCTCTCTCTCTCTCTCTCTCGTGAAAGGAGATTGTGATGCTGATGTAGATGCACAGTGGGCTTTTATTGCAGAGTATACTTATGATCCTATTGTCCATGATGCATGCATGTCAATTGCTGCAGATTCACATGTGTGGTATTTTGACAGTGGTGCTAAAAATCACATTACCTCACATCGTGATTTTTTAACCTCTCTTGAGTCTGTACCTCATGAGAATTCAATCACTTGTGCCAACAACGCCTCTTATCTGGTTCAAGGAGTTGAAAAGATTGTGCTTACTGCTACAAATGGCAAATATTTCACACTTGTTGATGCATTGTATGTACTTGGGATGAAGAAGAATCCTTTGTCTGTATCTGCACTTGCTAGACTTGTTCTTGTAGTGAAATTTGTGGATGACAGATGTACACTACATGATCTCAGTTTTGGTGATGAAATTGTTATATTTCTCATTTTATGTCGTGGGCTGTATAAGCTCACTTTGTATGACAAGTGTAACAAAATTTTACAAATGTAGTTGTGGATTCGAAGGCTATTTCAGATGCAAACTTCAGCATGCATGTTTTGGACATCTGAAGTTTGTCAGTTTGCCGCGCTTGCAAAAATCTAATCTGGTTTCTTCTTTGTCTCCTCTTGAAGCACCTGTCAAACATGTTTGTGAAGGCTATATTTTGGGTAAGATGCAACGCTCGAAGTTTCCAAAGGATGGTCCAGTTAGGCCCACAAGCAGGTTGCAGCATGTGCATAGTGATGTTTGTGGGGCCATGCAAACTCCATCCTTGGGTAATTACCTTTACTTCATGACTTTCATTGATGATTACTCCAGGCATGCATGGGTGTATGAGCTTAAAGAGAAGTCCGAAGTGTTTATGTGCTTCAAACAATTTCTAGCTATGGCTGAAAATGTCTCAAAACATACTATGGGCACCCTCCGTTCCAATCGAGGGGGGGGAGTGTATGTCTCATGAATTTAATGCATTTCTGGTGATTCTGAGATAAAGCACCAATGTACAGTGCCGTATACACCTCAGCAAAATAGTGTTACAGAGAGGAAAAGCATGTCTCTTATGGAAATGGCACGATGTATGGTTTTAATAGTCAAGCTTTACCATATTCGTGTGTGCCACTTATGAACTTAATAGGTGTCCTACGAAAGCGTTATAGTCTATGACTCCTTATGACGCATGGCATGTTAGAAAGCCTTTTATTGAGCACATGCATGTTTTTGGCTGTTTGGCATATGCGTTGGTGCAACAAAATCAACGCAAAAAATTGAATGATAAGGCTTTCAAATGCATATTTGTTGGTTATAGTGTTGAAAGCAAAGGTTACAAGTTGTATCATCCACAAAAAAAACATATCTTGGTGTCACGGTATCTTGTGTTTGTAAAAGATTGTGTTTGTTGTCATGTGCTAGAGATAGTAATGTAAGCTCACAGGGCATTTATGACACTTTGTCGCCTCTTTTCAGTGGTGGAAGTTCGAACGTAAATTCCAACGAGACAAATGTACAACCTACGGGGGTTTCTAAAAATGTTACAATTCAGCCTAATACTGATGCAAATATGCATGATGTACTTGATGATTAAAGGGATGAGAATGAGCAGGCTAGAGGTATGCCAAAATGGCTGGTGCATACTTTGCATGACAGTAAATTGGATACACCTTTGCCTACGCGTACTTGTTCAGGTTTTCACCATGCATCTGATGCATCAGATTGTTATGCTTTGGCTGTGTCTAGCCTATGTGATGTTGAGGAACCTCTTTCATTTGATGAAGCACAAAATTCAAAAAATTGGATGGCTTACATGCAATCAAAATATGATGCACTTATAGAAAATGACACATGGACTTTATGTGATTTGCCTCCTCGCAAAAAGGCCATTGGTACGAAGTGGGTTTACAAGTTGAAACGCAAGCCCGATGGTGAGATTGATCAATATAAGGCTCGACTTGTTGCAAAGAGTTATGCACAACAAAAAGGCATAGATTATGAAGAGACTTTTGCTCCCACTTGCCATATGAGTACTGTGCATTTTCTATGTGCATTGGCAACACATTTTGGTTGGGATGTACATCAGTCAAAAATTGTTACTGCTTTCTTGAATAGTGACATATTTGAGGAAGTTTATGTAACGCAATCTCATGATTTTTTCATTAAAGGGCATGAAGACAAAGTGTGCAAATGTAAGAAAACTTTGTATGGGTTGAAGCAATCTCCTTGTGTTTGGTATGAGAAGGCTGACACTCATTTGGTCAAATGAGGCTTTTGTAACAGTCCAACAAAAAGCACATTGTATGTAAATCATGAGGGTGGCGTACTTCTCATTGTGGTTCTCTACCTGGATGATTTGTTGATCATTGGACCAAATGACAGACATATTGCTGAATTTAATGCTAATTTAAATGCTACTTTGAAGATGAGAGATTTTGGGTTATTGCATCATTACTTGGGTATACAATTTAAGCAGTGTGATGGTGGTATTGCCTCATGTCAAACAAGTTACATAGAGACATTGCTATATAAGTTTGGACTTGAGGATTGAAAACCTATTGCCACTCCCATGGAAATAGGTTTTAAATTGAGTTTTCATGATTCTGGTGATCATGTAGATGTCACTCTTTACCAAACTGTTGTTGGATAACTTATTTATGTATGCAACACGAGGCCAGATATTCAATTTGCAATCTCACAAGTCAACAGAATCATGCATAGCCCAAGGTCTAAGAATTGGTAGGCTATCAAGAGAAGTTTTTGCTACTTGAGTGGCACTTTACGTCTTGGCATGTTTTATCCCAAGGGGGATCATTGCCGCCAAATTTACATGCTTTTTTGGACTCAAATTGGGTTGGTTGTTTTGACAAGCGAGTGTCCACAAGTGGTTTTTGTTTCATGCTTGGCAGTTCATGCATATCATGGTTGAGCAAGAAGCAACCTATTCTTGCCACTTCCAGTTATGAGACTAAGTACAGGACAGTCTTCATAGCTACGGTTGAGTGTGTATGGCTTAGATGCCTTATGGCTGATTTGGGTGTTGGGGACATGACACTTACAACACTATCTACACTGATAGTCAGAGCGCATTGGCGAAGCCAATTTTTCATGCTCGCACAAACCACATTGAGGTGCATTACCACTATGTCAAGGAGAGACTCTCAACATGAGAGATCAACTTGGCTTATGTGCCAACACAGGACAACCTTGCAGATATTTTCACAATGGCATTGTCTCGTGAGAAGTTTGAAACTTTCTACAAAGCTTTGGGCTTACTACCCTTTGTGGAATGATCACACTTCCCTATACTCTAGGTGCCAGCTCTCGTTCATTGCATCCCTCCAGGGGGGATTTGTTACCATATACACGTGGTAGTGATGTGTGTGAACACACTTAGGACCTCCGAGGCATTTTTTCCCTCACTAGGAGGTTTTTTCTCCCATGCATTGTATATACGCCCATCACTCTAGTGTTACCGTATCTTTCCATTGCACACTAAGTAATATGCTCTCTATTGTGTGCCTTAAGCTTCCTTCTTCTCCTCCAAGTTTTGTGTGTTTTCCTGCAACCCTAACTCCAACAAGGCAAATGAGTGAAGGTAGTGGGGTAGGAGTGCAACAATGGATGGGATAATCAAAAGCCTTGTCCATGCTCTCAAATCCATTGTGTTTTAAAATGTAATAATTTACAACCCCTTCATATGGGTTACTCTTGTTAAAACAACTATTGAAGATACTATAAAACCCAATTGTACCAAGCACAACTACATCTAGTGATTTTGGTGCAATTTCACATGCTATGATAAAAGATGCCGACATCCTACCTTATGGCTGCCTTGTCGTGCCACCTCTTTTTCATTGTATGTAGCTATAGAAAATTGCATTAAGAGGTATGTGATGCCAAGGGTAGCAAGGCTATGGTAATGGCCCAATGAGAACTAGCACAAGGGCTCTCCAGTATAAATAGGAGAGAATGGCTAGGTGGAAGAGTGAGGTTCCTATTCTTTGGTCTCATAGCTAATTTTAACCACCAAGGTGTGGAGGTTTTTGGGGCTCTTCTTGTATGCATGCAAGATGTGGAGAAACAATCACTGTGAAAATCACACGAGTCAAGCCCCTTGGGCATGCCCGTGAGTTGAAAACTCGCTTCTTCATTAAGCACCACTCAGAAAGCCATCTCTCTCTTTGTCACATGTTGCATTTTTGGATGCTATTGCCATAACATGGGAGCCTGATGTTCACACTTAGGCTCCAGTCTTAGTTGGCCTTAAGTGTTCCAATGGTTCTTGTCTAGGAGGAGTCACAAGCTTGGAAACTTGAGGCTTTTGATCCTCCTGTCTAACACGGCTCCTCCATCTAAGGTATAGCCCATATCCCTCCACTTTTGTGGATTACAGGCGATAGAGCACCCAAGATTTTGCACTTTCTGTGGCACACCCATCTCCAAGATTGGAGTGGAGGCCGACAACAAAGTAGTAAAGACCATGAAATTGGCATATATCCAAAGGGGATTTCAAAGTCGTCAACCACCAAAGGCAATTTCCAAGCCATCGACAAAGGGTTTCTCATCTTGCAAAGAGTCCTATCTATGAGATTGTTCTACCAAAAGAAATCAAACATCCAAGTTCATTAACGGCAAGACTATCTTGATTGGTGCATAATCCCGTTATTTTTCACTTTTTGTGGCACACCCATCTCTAAGCTTGGAGTGAAGACCGAGATCAAAGCAGCAAAGACCATGAAATTGGCATCCAAAGGCGATTTCAAACTCATCGACCACCAAAGACGATTTCCAAGGCATATCTATCTTGATTGGTGCATGATCAAAATATAATTAGAAGGTAAAATTTTCCATTAACAATTGTACTTGCACCATGGATTTGGACGTCAATATGCATCATACATTTTGACTTTGAGCACATGTGGCCCATTCGGACCACAATTGCTCCACAACAGGATACTCTCATAGAAAATACTAGCACAACAACTAGCATGCACGACTAGATTGAATGGCATATTCAAGAATTTTGAGCACTGCAATCACATATGACCGTCATGGAAGTAAATTTTTTGCACGAATAAAAATGACATCAAATTGTTTGATTTAGTTGTGCAGTCCATGAATCAGTTGGCCAAGTACACTACAAGTAAGCCACCCAAGATTTATTCTAGCTCAGGGCCTGAAAATTCTAATTGTGGCACTCTAGTGCAAGTCCAATCCGTACCGATTGCAATTTCTTACTTAGAAATACGCAGATGAACTATTATAAAACACGAAACCAACAGTCTTTTGAGGTGAAGAGAAAGAACGCAACAAAGATACAATCAATATTTTCCTTAGTAAGTGAGAAGGTATTCACCATATTCATTGTATTCCAGATGTAGTTAAGGCATTGCAGACTAGCTTGTCACTAGAAGGCAAAGCCTATAAATGGTGGATATCTCTAAAGGAGGAGAGAATCGTACCACAAACATGCGTTGATTTTGAGAACATGTTCCGAAAAGAATTCCTTTTTACTAATGATAAGGATAGGAATTGGACGGCATAGAATACGTGTTCTATGAGGCAACATAAGACACTTCTTGAATATATATTTCACTATAGAGATGATAATATCCTGAAAGTAGAGGATCTACGTGACTTCTAGCAAGCACAAGGGTCTATCTATGGATTAACTCCTGAGCTTAGGAAGCATGTTAACACCCACGACCCCATAACACTTGAGGAAGCCATGGTACAAGTACATATTCATGATGATCCTGATGATAGATTCTTGCATAGCATGCATATGCTTGACATTTCACATGCATGTGCATCTCATAAAAACAATCAAGCACACAATAATAGAAAATTGTTCTTGTCTCCTTTGATGCATTGTTAGGGGTAATTGTAGCATCACCTAATCAACCCAAGAACAACAAAATTATCAATCCTAGGACCGGCAAACCGGCTAGGGCATGGAAGCATGAGCATCATTGGATGTATTGAATGAGAGAATTCAAGAGCATGCTCTTCCAATGCAATGGATATTAGCCATGAATCACTAACTCTAATTACACCATAATCGTCAATCAAGCATCACCTATACACATTATGCCCATCAAAGTCCGACTTGCCGTAGACTAGAATCTCAAAGCACACTCTCGACAAGCACACACTAATTGCATTGGTGTTGGACTCTCCAATCACCACATGCCACTCAAGGTACTTCATCAAAAGCTACACACACAAGGTGAATGGTGCTCAAGTTTCATTAAACCCATCCACACACAAGCAAACAATAGGGCACATACACTAATCATAAGATTAAGAACCAACTTAATCAACCTAATTTGATATGTTAAATATCACAAATTGAGTGCTCATAGAAGGATAAGAGTGGTCAATAAGCAAGAAGTCATCACACACACTCAAATCTAGAATAATGAGAAGGTGAAACTACTTCATGATATAATGGAATATAGAAGAATTAGGACTAATGAAGAAAGTAGAGAATTAAGAAATTCTTCTTTAATTACAATGGATTATCACTAGCCTTCTAAGCATGGGCATTAAGCTCAAGGCTAGGCCATCCATAAAGTGAACACTCAAGAGAAAGCTCTCAAGAATGGATACTCAAGAATGAATCCTCAAGAATGAAGCCTCTTTGCATAAAAGGATTCCTTATAAAGGTATACACCACAAGCCTTCCTATTATGGGTTTAAAGTTGAGCCCTCTAGCATATACAATTTGGAACTCCAAATGATCCCAAGACTTTATACAATGTGGATAAGAAATATTGTGCACATCTATAGTACATCCCTAGCTTGATGCATAATCGTTGTTGCATGTGTTAGCCGCTCTACTAACATTCTCCCCTTCCTAATTTGGCACACGTCCTTGTGTGCCACTGAAGCAGAACACGATGACATGGTAGAAAGCACGTCCATGGAAGAAATATTGAGCTGCAAAACATAAAACGAGTAATGAGCATCAAAGGCCAATAAGGATAAATAAAACATGAAGTACAGTGAACAATCATGCAAAGTGAATTTTTTGCTTCTAAAAGATGGGTCAATCATAGTCAAAAATTAAACAATACAAACCAAAAAAACATCTAAACTATTGTGGAGATTAAACAACTCAAATTTCACTTTTATGCATGAAAAACAAGCAATCAATTATGACTCTAAGCTAATGCAAGGTTATAAACCTACTAGCCTAAAAACTATATGATCAATCCTTAATAAAGCATCCAAGTCTATCATGTCTACGGGCTATAAAAAAGCTCCTAATCTATTAGCACATTGTCACAGATTTTTGAAGCTCATGGAAGTTTTGTTTTTGGCATTTCATAGAAAAAAGTAAAGCACAATACAAGGAGACCACCCCAAGGCAAGTTTAGGTACAACTCTTGGCTCCTTAAACCCTCAAGAAGGTGTTCCAAAAGCCTACTAGCCTACAAAGGCGATGACTAACCCCTATCAGCCCAGGGCATAGTTTTAGGGTCTTAACCAAGCGAACCAAGGTGATTCTCCGCGCCTGACAAGTGCCAATAAGGTGTTAGGCATCACATGGACACAACATAACATAAAAATTTGATTTTCATGTGTCTAGTAGCATTTTTGCTACTTTTTCTTGACACTTTTTTGCTTCATTCACTACAAAAGGCTCTTCATATTAGCGACGCTCACACAGCGACGCTCAAAAAAAAATTTCCCGGCGTCGCTATGAGCGTCGCAAATTTATTTGTAAATTTGCGACGCTTATAGCGACGCCAGCTGGGGTAAAAAAAATAACCGAGCGCGCCCAAAAACTCAGATCTCAGATCTGAGTTTTTCGGCGCCCTCAAGCAAAGAGCAGGTAACGCTCTCCCTCACTCTCTCTCTCTCTCTCTCTCTCTCTCTCTTTTCTTCTCCACACACACACACACACACACACACACACACACACACACACACACACACACACGAGGAGAGGAAGGAGAGCCAGGTATGCTCCTTCCCTCTCCTCATTCTCATGTTCCCTTCCCCTCTTTCTCTCTCCCTCTCTCTCTCTCTCTCACACACACATACACACACACATAGTGTTTTTGAGAGAGAGAGAGAGAGAGAGAGAGAGAGAGAGAGAGAGAGAGAGTACAAACAAAAACAAAAACGCACACACATACATAAACAAAGAATGCACACACACATTGAGAGAGAAAAAGAGAGAGAGAGCATGCATAAACAAAAAACGCACGCATTGAGAGAGGAAAAGAGAGAGAGAACATGCATAAACAAAAAACGCACACATTGAGAGAGGAAAAGAGAAAGAAAACATGCATACGATCCAAAAAAACGCACACACATTGAGAGAGAAAGAAAGAGAAACTAAGGGAGCGTCGTAGGAAACTAATTAAAATTAAAAGACCTAAAGATCTAGCCGACGAGGAGTTGAACTGAAGACCTATTATTCAAGAGGGAAATGGCATAATCAATCTATCATACTTGGCATGGGTGATAGAAAGGTTATACCATTTATCTCTTTTTATTGGCACACACATCCACACACGCGCACACACACAGGAAGAAGAGAGTTATAACGTCGTAGGAAACTATCTTAAAAGACGTTAAAGATTAGGTTATATGTAGACTTACATTAAATTATATTTAGGTTTATTTTTAACTAGATTTACGTTTATTTAAGCTAGATTTAGATTTACGTTATATTAGATTAGATGCGGGTCTCCATAGACTGCGATGCCTGCATGAAGCGGGTGAAGAAAGCCCTCAATGGAATATAGGGTATTGCTGCCTTCACTCATGGTGGGCTCCGTCGATCCAAAAGTACTGGTGAAATGTCTTCAGAAGATAGGGAAGAAGGTGGATCTTCAGGGCGACAAGAGTCACTACATCCCCGACACAATGACCATCTAAACAACCTCTAGTCATTAGACTTACGTTAAATTAGATTTAGCTTTATTTTTAGTTAGATTTACGTTTATTTAGATTTACGCTTATTTACGTTAGATCGAGTCCACGCAAGAATTACTTACGGTTTAGGGTTTAGAGTTAGACGAACAGTGAAAAGATCTACTGTGAAAAGATGTTAAGATGAAGTGAAGTGCTACAGCTAGAGAAGAGGCAAAGGGATTTTGTCCACTACATGCAGTATCATGTAGACGTGGGTGTGTAGATTTCTTGTACCCACAAATATAGGTATTGACCAATAAAGACGAGATTATAACCCGGTGGTTCTGATCTCCGTGCACCTCTAGACCGAGGTGTGCGGGGATTGGACATGACTAGAGAATGTGAGGTAAAGAGAGAGAGAGAGAGAGAGAGAGAGAGAGAGAGAGAGAGAGAGAGAGAGAGAGAGAGAGAGAGAGAGAGATAAGACGAAGAATGCCAATAGAATATTAAATTTGTTGTCCAGGTTATAAGTTTTTTATCCTCATTATGAGTAGCGACGAGGATGTGGGACCGTCCAACCGAAACACCTATCTCTCAACGAGGGTCTTATGTCCTTGTAATCAATGCAAGCATGCTGTGCGACGGACAAGACGTGTTTCTTTGCAGCACGTTCGCGAATTTGGCGAGTTCGATCCATCTATTATAGATCGAGTTGTTGCCAATTATAACTCGTCGGACTCTGACGCTGGCCAACAAGCAGCAATCTTGCAACCCAATAGACGTATTCGCAGGCGCTTTGGTCAAGCAGCATATGTGAGGCCACAAGATGTACCCTCTGACATCTCGGGGGATGATCATGCAGAGCACATTCCCAACGAGGCAATGTTTGAGCCCGAGATTGATGAAATGATCGAGACGATCATGGATTCAGAAAGGCTTATCTATGATGATATGAAAAGTGAAGCCGATACGTCATTGTATAATGGAGCACGTATGTCTAGATTGAAAGCACTCCTGGTTCTTCTCAACATGCAGGCAAAGTTTGGATGGAGTGACACTAGCGTCACAGCGCTTTTCAGGTGATCTATTACAATTAGTTTACTTTAATAGAACTCTAAATGTATAATGATCTGATAGATTTTTACACGACTGTATCATATTTTTATGTTGTGTAGATTGCTGAAAGAGCACATTCTACCAGCTGACAATGTGATGCCAGATTCCCGAGATGAAGCAAGAAAGATTTTGCGAAACTTGGGGATGGATTACAATTCTATCCACGCTTGTCCTAATGACTGCATTCTTTTCAGAGGGGAATACACAGACATGGAGAAGTGTCCGAAATGTGATTCCGAAAGATATCGAGTAGATCTCCACGGGACAAAAATTCCACAAAAGGTTTTGCGACATTTTTCTTTGCTTCCTCGCATCAAGCATTTCTTCGAATGTAAGTCCATGGCCGCCCTAGCATCATGGCATGAGGAGAATAAATCTTCGGATGGTGTGCTACGAATTCCTGCAGATTGCGCAGCCTGGAAACATATAGATGGAACATGGTCGGATTTTGCCAGGGAAGCTCGAAATTTGCGCTTAGGCCTGGCTATGGATGGCGTAAATCCATTTGGTCAAAGATCAACATCTTACAGTGTATGGCCCGTTGTCATCGTCAACTACAACATTCCCCCGTGGTTGACTACGAAGAAGGGGCACCTATGGCTAAGCTTGATTGTGCCAGGGCGATATAAAGTGGGGAATATGGATGTGTATCCTCGTCCACTATTGGAAGAGCTACAACAATTGTGGATTGGCATAGAGGTGGTGAATATGAGCCGACACACAGGACGACGGAATGCTTTGATCAGATGTATTCTAATGTGGACCATGCATGACTATCCCGGGCTAACAGAATGCTCAGGTGATCTATTGACACTCCTCACTCAGACACTGTAAATCTTGTTTTTCCCCATAGTTGATCTATTATCATGTGTATACATGCAGGGCTTCAAACAAGCGGATACAGAGCATGTGTCACATGTGGACCTAGACTGAATGCACGTAAGGCACCCTCACTAAAGAAGCAAATCTACGAAGGTCATCAAGCATATCTTCCGGAGAATCATGTGTTACGCGACGGCTTTTTGGGAAGAGATCCACCAAGGATGTCTGCACAAGCATGGTTAGAACAAAAGGAGATGTGCGATGACGGATTGCCTCCAGGGATGAAGAGACTATCTCTATGGTACGAGTTACCATACTGGCCCCGACTCGTGATCAATCACTTGCTCGATCCAATGCACATATTCAAGAATGTGGGTAATCTACTATGGGACCATTTGACCGGCAAGAAAGATACTTTGGGAGCCAGAGTTGACCTTAGAAATGTGGATCGTCTGGAGCAATATTGGCCGCAAACAGCGTCTGATGGATCGATAAAACTTCCTAAAGCACCATGGATTTTCACAGGAGCCCAAGAACGCAAAGTAAAAGAGGCCATTCGATCTTTGCGGACCCCCACTGGCGTAATGCACTCGCTCCGAACGTGTTTTACTAAAGAAGGAAAGCTTACCGGTTTGAAGTCACACGATTGGCATAAAATGTGTCAGGTACGTTCATAGTGGACTTTAATATCATTGTATAAAATGTGGACTTTAATATCATTGCTGCACATACTTTACAGTTTATTTTACCGGTTGCCATTGAGGGATGTTTGTCTCTCGACATCCGTAACACAATCTACAAACTTGCAAAGCTGGTGCAATGGATCTCACAAAAGGAGATCGACGTAGACTCCATACCATTCGCCAAACTAAATGCTGCGGAGCTTGTGTGCATGTTTGAGAAACATTTTCCTACTACAATACTAACCATTCAGGTGCATCTTCTTGTTCACATAGTTGATGAGGTGGAAATAGCTGGCACAGCTCATTCCAGATGGATGTTCTTCTTAGAGCGTTTCATGAAAACGCTTAAGGGATATGTGCGTCAAAAGGCACGTCCGGAGGGTAGCATGGCAGAAGGTTGGTTGGTATCAGAGTCCCTAGTGTACATTGGAGAGTGGCTAGACGGATTTGATAAATCCCGGGACACGCTATGGCGAACCACAGATGATGAGCGCATATCTGGGATTGTCATGTGCAATCTCGGTGTTGAGAAGAAGATGACAGAAGATCTAGAGGCTAAAATCAACCGATTTTGCATGCTTCACAATCCAGTGATGCAAAAGTGGATTTCACAGTATGAGGATGCAAAGCAAGAGCGACAAAGGGCACGAATCGAGTGGAGACGGGGAAGACGACCACCGATGCACTATCCAGCGGTTCTGGAGAGCCTACCAACCTTCATGAGCTTAAGATGGTTGCACAACCAATTGAAAAGCGCACAACAATGCGGTGACGAAGTGACTGAAGAAGAGTGGGAGTACTCTCGGGGTTGCGCGACCAAGGTAAGTTTGCAATGTACGACTGCAAGTGACTTTATTTATAAACGTTTGAACGGCCACTCATAATCTTTGTTCGTTGTAGTATAAGTCATACACAGCAGCATGGTGTAAAGGTCGACATTTTAGGGTGGAACGAATCGACAAAAAGCGTTTTACTCAAGATTGTGGAATCATGGCAAAATTTGAACAGTCTAGTCGACGACGTTCCTCTGATGCAGATCCCGTGGTGGCGGAACTCACTTACTTCGGCACGCTGCAAGAGATTTTGAGGATCGATTACAGAGGATTTTTTGTCGACTTGTTCGACGTGCAATGGTTCAAGATAATCATGGAGGGTCGAAACGCTACTGTGCGTAGAGGAGAGTCTGGTTTTCTTGAGGTGGATTCTACTAAGAAATGGACTGACCTAAGAGACACTTTCGTACTACCCGAGCATTGTGAACAAGTAAGTATATAAATAGTTAACATCCCCCTTTTACAAGTTATGTGCTTGAAAGCTCTCATGTAAGTTATGTGGCTCTGGCAGGTAGTATTTCATCCTACAAAGTCTACATCAAACTGGTGGTACGTCATAGAGGTAGCCCCTCGTAGTGCAAGGACGTATGAAGGCTACCATGTACCAATCACAACGACATCAATGGAGGAGATCAGAGAAGATGCTCAATCAGAAGCCGCTGCGGTGGTGCCAGACGAGCATCAAGATGCTACTACTCTATATGGGGTGCATGCAGAGGAGCTACAAAATGAAACAGAGGATATGTGTTTAAACGGAGAGCTCTATATAGATATAGGAAGTTATGCTGAGTTATGCGAGGATGAGAGAGAGATCTCTTAAAGCCACAAATATTGTATTTGAACAATTTTGCTCCGTGCTGTAAAAGCTCTGGCTCTCTAAGTAGCTTCCATGGTGTATAACGCTCTTTTCTACTCGCGCTCACATCTTTTGATTGAAAATTCTGAGTTTTCGACTTGCCTCTTTTATCACTCGATTCATTGCGTCATTGTATTTATATGCGTCATTACGTCATTGTATTTAATGGTCTTTGCGTCATTGTCTACTCTATTCATTCAATATTAAGTTTAAATATTCGTGTGTTTAATGCAGGTATGGATGATGAGGAGTTTCTTTCTTCTTTGTCACCGCAGCAGAGACAGTGGTACGTGGAGCGTCATCGCTCTGGCGCATCATCGCGCGTTCCTACACCATCCGCATCTCCCTCTCTTTCGGAGCATTCGGCGCGCTCTGAAGCTTCGGCGTCGACGAGACGAGCGTCACACTCGTCTAGACACCGGCGCTCTAGTGGTGGCGGTGGCGGTTGTTGTGGGGATTCCGCCACCGATGCCTCCACACCGCCTCGTGTTCGACGAGGCTCTTTACCCTCCCCTTCTTTGCCCGCCCCCACACCAGCCACAGCATCGCCATCTACGCTAGGTTTTGCACGGCTGACTGTTCCTAGAAGCTACACACCTCTACCTACTCCGCCGGGAGCCACCCCACTCGACACTCCTCGCTTCGGCGCCCAGACGCCAGTGGAGACACCTGACGTCCGTACCCCCATCGACACGCCGCTAGAGACCCCTGCCGGGACACCCAAGTTCACGCGTCACCGGCCAGAGGGCTTGCCTTACTCCGTCGACATCAGCGGCGGCATCATCATGGATGATGACGGCAAGAAGGTGATCTCGCGCATGCGTGGTCTTTGCTCTCAGCTGTTTAGACACTATATACTAAACAAATGGAGTGAAGTACCAAGTGATTTAAAAAACAGAGTCATCAGCATACTTCATGATGAGTTTCCCGTTCCAACACGGGATCAGCGCTTCAATGAAGACCTGATGAAGATTCGAATGCGCGAATACTGCAAACACAAGCGTTCCGAAGTGCAAAAAGCAATCAAGAATGGGTGGAATAGGCCAGATTGGTTGGCCAAAGAAGATTGGAAGAATGCGAAGAAAGCAGCGCGCGAGAATCCCGACAAGTGGAAGCAACAAAAGGATGCAGCCAGAGCGCGAGTAGAGGCAGGGAGCTCGCACCACTTGGGGAGCGGTGGATGGGCATCATTTGAGGCCGATTTTGTAAGTTTTTTCACATTGCTCTTTATGCATGTTCGATAGTTTAGGGTTTATGAGTTTTTTAGTTCTAACATAATGAAATCTTTGTATGTTTTGACAGTGGTCGATGACAGGACGTGATCCCACACCGTACGAGCGCGAGTACGCAGGCAGGAAGGGCTTAAACGCCCTGATGGACATTCTCAGTTCTCGCGGCGGCATGGTTAGTATTAGGGTTTACTCTTTTTTATTTTTTGTATTGTTTTATAAATGTCGTTATATGTTTATATTTACTGAAAACTGTTTTATTGTCTTTTTTTGCAGAATCCGACAGATACGCCGCTTGGACGCGATGAGACGTCTGATTAGACGACGTCAGTTTAGCCGTAGCTAGATAGCATTAGTTTAGGGTTTCTCGTAGCTTATGTATCATGAGACGGATTTTATACGTCTTTTTGAACCATGTATATTATTACATTTGTCACCGCAATTCCTTTTGCCAATCAATTCTTTATGCCTATGATGTTGTACAATTGTCATTATTACATTTGCCAATCATTTCAGTTTGCCTATGATGTGTACAATTGTCAATTTTGCAAACAATGCGTCTTGTGGGTGACTATTTTGGGTCTATTATCTACTTTTGCACTTTTTTTAAAAACTGAATCAAGTACAATATGGTTGATGGGTGGCAGGGCATTCAATGCCCTGCCACCAAAAAAATATTCTCTCAGGCGTCGCTATAAGCGTCGCTATTTATGGCTCTGTAGCGTCGCTATATGCGTCGCTATACTCTTCTGTGAGAGCGTCGCTATAAGCGTCGCTATAGGCGTCGCTATATAGCGACGCCTATAGCGACGCTCTCGTAGCGACGCTGTTAGCGACGGTTTTAGCGACGCCGGGGGTTATAAAAACCCAGTGTATTTCCGTCGCTAACAGCGTCACAAGAACACACAACCTCTTGTAGTGATTGTTTCATTTTTAGCACTTTGTTTTATTGCTTTCATTATGAGATGTTTATGGCAATTGGACTAAGGGACTAAAGCCTAATCATAGCCCTAGGTCATGTTAGAAATGAGTGGAGTATTAAGACAATCACAAGAGTCTAGGACTAATGAGAAATGATCCTACATTAGCCTAAGGTCAAGGCCCCTTGGTTCCTTTTATCTACATTTCAAGCTTCTTGAAGCTAAGTGTAAACACAAGCTCCAAAGGCCGTTTATTAAAAGCAGAAAACACACAAAAAAACATTAAATGAAATCCTAATGCCAAGATCTCAAATACCCAAGTATGCCAAAGGGAAAAAACCCTAAGGGAAATAAATGCCTTTGGTTATGCACATGATGCTCTTTAGTAGCAAACCTATGCATACACATAAAAAATGAGAGATAAAATGCTTCTACATAAGCAAATTTACAATTTTTACAACCTCTCATGCATGATTCGAAGTTGATACATTGCTAGCTCAATTGAAATATGGAATTTAAAACAAGCCAAGAGCTAGAAATAATGCAACTTTGATGAAATGAAGTGGCTCTTGAAAGCCAAATTTACATTTCTTATAAAGCTCTCCAAAAAGTTGACTACCAACTAGCTCAAATGAAATTTTCAGTTTAAACCAAACTATGAGCTAGCATGTATACAACTTTTAATCGTAAGAATTTGAATAGCTCTGAATAGCCAAATATTGCATTTCTAAATCTCTCCAAAAAAGTTGGCTAACAACTAGCTCACATGAAATTTTACAAATTAAGAGAAATCTATGAGCTTGTGGATACAGACTTTGTCAGTCACATGCTTCATAGGTTTTTGCAGATTTTTGTAGGAGATGACTGCAACTTGATGGAATGAAAGTGAATGGATCTAAATAGCCAAATTTTACAATATACTGCAACGCCAACTTGCATTTGGATCAATGAAAGCTCGGCTTTTCCCACAACCCTTCAAAAAAGACTCAATCATTAGTGCTTTTAAACATTTGGTCATTTAACACGAGCACTAAAAGAATGCACGAGAAAACAAAAACCCAAAATTTATTGCTATCCCATGGTCATTCAAAGAATCTCAACCTTAGTGCTATGTAGGGGTTTTGCATTTAAAGCAAGCACTAAAAATGTACAATCAATGCCAAGCCCAAATTTTAATACACATTCTCGACCAAGCATGAATACATCATCAATGTAGCTCTCAAATGAAGCCCAAAATGCATTCTCAAAAGACTTTTTCATTTCGGCAATGAGATTTCAATCAAAGTGACACCCACCCAATGCATGAGCCGGAAAGTTTGTGCAATGAGGTTCACTTATGCATATAAATCTCACACAATCATAGCATACACTCGATGTCTGAATGTCTGCTCGCATGTAGCAGATATGATAGCATATAAGAAAGAAAGCATATGATGACATGAATTCTTAAGCTCTCTCAATTGGTCAATCTCAATTCGATGTTGTGTCATAGGCCATACCCCTTCAAGGTAGCTCATGGATTACTGCACTATTTAATACATTTAGCATTTAAGTAAACACTAAAAAGAACCCTCAACTCATGTATTAGTGCAATGGAAGAAGTTTTCATATAATCCAAGCAATAAAATGTTCACAACCCTGACGAATGTGTATGCATTCCACAAAAACATGTTCACATTAGTACAAGGAAATGAGTTGCTCATATATGCCCTAGCACAAAAAGAGATGAACATGCTACTTGAAGTACTGAACACTAGCAAAATACTTCCCCCAAGCTTGTTTGAATGCAAAACACTTCACCAACTTCATCCTTTTGCCCAATGCAAATTAGACTATGTTTTTGTCTTTTTTTTTTTGCATGCTTTCTGCACGTGATTTGAATGTCTGCACGTGTGTGTGTGTGTGTGTCTCAACGTTTAAAGGCGGGCAGAATTGGCCATCGATCATGGGGTGAATGAGGCGACTCTCAGGCGAGACCACACGCAAATTGCGTGTGTGTGTGTGTGTGTGTGTGTGTGTGTGAGAGAGAGAGAGAGAGAGAGAGAGTGTTGTCAAGTGGTGGGCAAGGCTCAAGCGGGTTGCGCGCGCGCGCGCCTGTTGCGAGTTGTAAGCTCTGGACGAGTCGAGACTCGGGGAAGATCCTTGCAGTTGAAGGGAGAGATCCACTGCAGATTGGTGCGAAATGGTGCCGATGGGCGAGTGCAATGATGAGTGGAACACCATGGCCGGAGTATTCAGCTGATGAGCCCAACAATGCTTGTGTAAGCATGGCAAGGTGCTTGCGATCTAGAGTGAGTGTGTGTGTGTGTGTGTGTGTGTGTGTGTGTGTGTTGGATTCTGCTGGCCAATGGGCGGTCTCCAGACTCGGGAAGGCAATGAGCTTGCGCTGCACCAAGAAGGATTCCGAAAAGAGCAGACCATAGCAAAACTTTAGCATGCATGGGAGTAAATGAAGCATCATATTTGAGTGGGTGAGCCAGCAATGCAACCCACTGCATAGTGTATGCTCGTGACTCTATGTGTGTGGAGCATGTGCAATGTGCATGTGTTGTGCAGCTTGGCCAGAGCGACAATCAAAGCAAGCATGTGGACAAAGTAAAGGTGGAGCAAGTTTGTGTGTAAATGACGACAAGCATGAATGTGTGTGCACGCTTCGTTTGCTGCCACCCTGTGGGTGCTGATATTGCGGGGTGCTTCAGATGGCGCCATGACAGTTAGAGATATAGCCGGCTAGGGATCTGCATTGTTGGGTAGGTAGGCTCGAGTGGAGGCGCCTAATATGTGTGTGGGTTTAAAATCAGTGCTAGAAGCAGCTTTTAGAGAGTGTGTGTGTGTGTGTGTGAGAGAGAGAGAGAGAGAGAGAGAGATTTTTGGCTAGGCAACAAAGTCACCGGGGCACCGCTTGCAACTGAAAGGTTCTATTAATAACCAAAGAGGATGGGCAAGGGACTTGGTAGTTGGCTGCATGTGGCATGTGAGTCAACGAGGCTCATCCTTTTGTGCCTTTTTTGGCTGGACCGAGTGTGTGTGTGGGGCATAGCAAGTGCAGCCAAAACAGGAGTACTAGGCAGATTTGAGAGAGGGAGGTGAAATGCCATACACATAAGTAGCACACACCACAAAGTTTGATATTCCATTATAGTAGACAATGCATCTCGCAAGCATTCCTTGTGTCATCACATTTGATGAGGCATATGCAACATTCAATCATATGACCATGTTTTGATGGTAACACATCCTCAAGTTCCCCACCAAGTTTCTCTTTTCAAGCAGCTTGGATTGCACACACATAATGCAATGAAAAAAAATAATATGTCTTGAGTCCATTCCTCCTTTAAAAATATCATTAAGTTGTCATAATAACTAATATCTAATTCTCCTAGATGATTTTCTCATGTTAAACTGATCATTTAATATGGGGAAGTGCCATGGGAAAAAAAGCTAGAATATTGGTTAAGCTGGCAGACCCGCTACATTAGGGATCCAAAGGTGGGAAAATAGGGATCCAACGGGGGGGGGGGGGGGGGCCATCTGCAAAAGAGAAAAGTGGAACAATGGGCTTTAAAGACCCTAAGGTTATTAAGACTTCCGAAATGCTAAGGTCCAAAATTCAATGGTTCTGTCCAAAGGTCAAAGCTAGGAAAATTGGATGCTTTGTGTGTGTACAAAAAGTCTTCAATGAGTCCTACATAGGAGGGGGCGAGCCCTGGAAGTAGGGGTGAGAGAGAAACACACACACACACACACACACACACACAAGCTTCCTTTACACAAAGAAAATGAGGGATACATGTCAGCTCCCTAGCCTAGATGCCCAGAAGGTGCACTCAAATCCTATCGGATGGCCATGGAGGTGGACCAATGATAATTAGGCTAGAGTAAATCTAGTTTGATTAATTTAAAAACAAGAATTAAGCTCTTTAGAAGACTATTGGACAGTCTCCCAAGGGGTCCAATGAGCATTCAGCAGCCCAATGGCTTGCCTGATTCCTATTGGCTAGGAGACAAAGGGATCCAATGAGAGTTTAGCTGCATTAATTAATTACCTAAAGCTCTCACAAAAGGGAAAAGGGGGACACATGTCAGAAGGCTATCACTTATGCTGCTTAATTTTCATTGGCTAAGATGGGAGAGGTCCAATGGGGTGTCAGCATGAGTAAAATGCAAGAGGGGTCGACAAGAGAGATAAGGGGCTGAATTTGTCAAGTCATTATTCCACACACACTCACACTAGCTCATGTGTGAAGCAAGAAGACTCTCTCTCTCTCTCCCTCCCTCTCTCTCTCTCTCTCTCTCTCTCTCTCTCTCTCTCTCTCTCTCTCTCTCAAGCTTTAATGGAAAGCTTATCACCTACTCCAAGCTTGTGAGAAGGGAGGCCTACACCAACAACTCTTGGCTTTGTGATGCATATCCAACCAAGAGCTAAGCTTCAATGCATGCTCATCTCCTCTAACATGCTAATTACTAAGCTATGCTATGCTAATATGAGTGATTATGTGAGGCAATGTACATCTTTCTCGTAAGACGACTACTTCTTCCTTTCAATCTACTCTCATACCCCGCTAGCTCTCACCATCTTCGAAGGTGTGTGAGGTCTTGGGTTTGATTCCATGAGGGAATTGATGTTGTGTTTTATAAGTGTTTTGCTTAGTGCTTGAAGCTTCCATCTTCATTGCACTAGCTAGTATTGAAGGAACACAAAGAATTGTGTTGTAAAATGTCTCTCTTGATGGGAGAAACCTATAATACAAAGCCTTTTGGAGGGGGGACCGGCTCTATGTAAATCCGGTCAATAGCTTAATTTCTCTCTCTTTTGAAGTATTGTTCACGCTATCTAACTAGTTGTTATGCTTTTTGTTTCTCTCTCCACCCAAGCACTCTTGTTATGCTCATTAGGAATCTATTTGAAGTATTGTTCATGCTATCTAACTAGGTGTTATGCTTTTTGTTTATCTCTCCACCCAAGCACTCTTGTTATGCTCTTTTTGTTGCTCTCTCCACCCAAGCACTCTTGTTATGCTCATTAGAAATCTATTGTAATGAAATGCTCACTATGTTCATGCTATTTTTCGCTACACACAAGTTACTAGATGTTACATTGGTACCAGAGCACAAGGTTTCTCTTTTCTTACTCAAGAAGGGAGGTCCTTAAGCTAGCTGTAAATAGTTGGTACAATTAATTGCAATTGAGTAAGTAGAATAGAAATTTTTTAGCCTTGCCGTGCGCATGCCTTCGTACAGATAACGGGGCATCACCGTCGAGAGCTATGGTCTTAATAGTGGAGTCCTATGGGGCTTGCCTACTGCTTAACCACTATTGAGCTATTAGAAGTTTGACAGGAGTCGGTACTGTTTTGGTGTTGAACGACCCTCTCTTCTATTCCTTGCAAGTAATGGTATTCGAGCCACGAGTACAGTAACTTGAGTGCTTTTCTAAAGGGGTAAAGAGGAGTAGCAACTAGGACTTGAAGTGCCAAGTACACCTAAAAACGTTTACACCTAAAAGTTGTTAGAATGGCTGACAATAGTAAAGAGAGTGAAATAATGTTGATAGCTTTTATTTGTCTAATGATCAAGCTACTAATGATGCCCCTATGCTTGTTAACTACCTTGTTTCTAGGCTTCAACAAGCCATGGGCAATCCATCCCTCCAAAGTGAAGTGCAACGGCAGCTTCATGCTCATGGGATACTCCAAGCTCCCCACCATGATGAGAGAGTACCTAGGAAGTCTCCTTGTGAGACTCCCACAAGAGGCCTCTCTCCGATTGGGGAAGAAGAAGAGGATCCATACAAAGGGCTCAAAAATTTGCTTCTTGATGACACATCTCCTTCCCAAAGGAGAACTCAAGAGCCCCCACCAAAAGAACGAGAAAGAAGTGAGTCTCCTGCCACCTCGGTGGAGATGGCTCCACGAAGATGGCGGGCTAAACGCTCTCCACCACCTCCTAAACGAAGAAGGCCATTGCACACTTCTCCACACCATAATTCAAAGAGGGATGACAAAGCAAGAGAAGAAAAAGGCGAGAAAGAGTCACCCTCTTCTCCATCTTCTTCATCCTCTTCCTCTTATGAAGAGTCCTCTTCTCCATCTTCCTCAAATTCTTCGTCTTCTGAAGAAAGCGATGGTGCAACTTTTGAACCATCAAAAAGAAGAGGCCATAGGAAATCCTATGCCACATGGAAGAGGTCGTCCAAGCTCAAGAAGCTCAAAGAGGGAGGAAAGAGCATCTCTTTCCTTACCTATGATGACACCTTTGGTGCTACGGACAAAGTCTTGCTTTTATCCAACAATTTGATGTGGCGTTTGGAGATGAGGGCTTCACGGAGTCCTCTAAGCTACACCATGTAGCTATATATTTTCAAAATTCCGCCCGACAATGGTGGTCTAGCCTACGGGCCAACGGTGAAGCTCCACGAACATGGAAAGCTTTAAGAGCTTCCATTATGAAGCAGTTTTTGGCTACCGATGCCAAAGACAAAGTACTCACCGAATGGAGAAGCTTGAAGCTCTCTCCCTACGAATCCATTCACAAATATGTAGAAAAGTATTGGGACTTTTATCTCAAGGCCACTGTCTTCATAAAGATGGATTTTGGAGAGAAAAAACAACAATTTTGTGCTGGCTTAACTGAAGAAATGGTGGAGTATGTCAACTCCCAAAGGCCATGCACCATATCTGCGTTATACACCATACTATGGTGGCTGCTTGAATCAATTTCCAAACAGGGCCTAAAAGAAATTCTAAGCCCACGAAAAACAAGGGTTCCAATGAGCCTAAGGGGAAGGACAATGTCCAAAAGTCTCCTAAGGGCAACTCTAATAACAACAAAGCTAAGGAGAAGGGAGTTTACAAAGGCAAAAAAAAAAATCTCTCCTAAAGAGCTTGAGCATTATCGCAAGGATAACTGTTGTTTCAAGTGCTGTGAGCAGGGGCATGCGTACCGCACTTGTCCCCAAAAGAACAACCGCCATGAGCCTCCTAGAGCTACCTTGGTTGAAATCCAAGAACGGGAAGCTCACCACAAAGGATCTCCTCTATGCCATGCTTGGGGAATTTAAAGGTAAGAGAACATGATGCTTTTATTGTCTTTGACCTTGGTTCTACTCACAATTTTATATCCACAGAGTTGGCCACCAAGCTAGGCATCCAAGCCTATGAGATGGGAGATTTCCTACCCGTAGATGGTGCTTTCAAGGGGCAAGAAGCTTCAGTCACTCCCTTAATCGGGAAATTGAGGCTCCATGTCCAAAGCTATGTGGACAAAGAGGACTTCTTTATCTCTCCTCTCAAGTATGAGGATGTAATCCTAGGGGCACCATGGTTTGATTGCATGGCTGCCAATGTTAAATTCCCTGAGAGGAGAATCTATTTTAGGTTCAAAGAAAAAGATATGTACATAGATGCTAAGGAAATGGGTAACACCATACCCATTGTACATATGCAAGCTTTCAATAAGTCAATAAAGAGCTCTATTTTTGTGTACATGATTTTTGTTAAAGATTACCAAAATGAACCTAATGCTTTAGAAAAAGAAAATATAAATAACCACAAGGAATTGGAGTTATCCAATTTTCTCAAGGGGTTTCAAGATGTCTTCATTGACGATATCCCTTGTGAACTACCTCCTAAACGAGGCGATGATGACCATGCAATTGAACTTGTTCCAGGTGGTTCACCCCCTAATAAACCTCCTTATAGAGTTTCTCAAGTTCAACAAGAGGAGATTATGCGGCAAGTGCATGAGTTAGTTGAAAAGGGCATGGTTAGGCCTAGCTCATCTCCATTTTGCTCACCCGTGTTACTAGTGCAAAAGAAAGACGGCACATATCGTATGTGTGTCGACTATAGAGCACTAAATAGGATCACTATCAAAAATAGGTTTCTCGTCCCACGGGTAGAAGACCTATTTGATAAGCTACAAGGGTCCACCTACGTTTCACCTAAAAAGTAGCTATCATCAAATAAGGATAGTTGATCAAGATATTGTAAATACTGCATTTTGCACTACGTTTGGTGGAGAAGCTATCCAGGCCTCACCGAACCTTTACTGGAGTGTTCTTTGATGATATTATCATCTACTCTAATTCATTAGATGAAGACAAGCAACACCTCCAGGTAATATTCAAGTCTTGAGAGAGAATAAACTTTATGTTCATCGAAAGAAAAGTGATTTTTTCTTACAAGAGATTCATTATTTAGGTCACAATATCCCTCAAGATGGCATCCAAATGGATCCATCAAAGTTAGAGGTAATAAAGGATGGCCTAAACCAAGGAATCTTCATGAACTAAGAAGGTTTATAGGTATGTGTGCATACTATAGACGCTTCATAGAAAATTTCTCACAAATTACAGGACCATTACATGATCTAACATAGAAAAACGTTAGGTATACATGGTCTGCCAAGGAGAACAATGCTTTCGAAAATCTTAAAGAAAAGATTATCTCTCAACCAGTTCTTACACTGCCGGATCTCTCAAAGCCATTTGAGGTCCAATTTTCACGCTTGTGGTGATTGCCTTGGAGCTATTTTTCTCCAAGAAGGCCGCGCCATAGCCTATGAAAGTTGAAGGCTTGACCATGTTGAGAAAACTCTAGGCAGATATGAAAAGGAACTCCTCGCAATTCTACATGCCTTAGACTCATGGAAGCACTATTTATTGGGGACTCCTTTCATTCTGCGAACGGATCACCAAAGTCTTAAGTACTTCATGACGCAGAGCAAGCTCTCCAACAAACAAATGAGGTGGAAATTTTTCCTTTTGCAATTTCATTTTCATATTGCTCACATTGTTGGCAAGCATGATCAAGTAGCCGATGCACTCTCAAGACGACCGAGAGTGAATGCGGTTTCCATAGCAACTCACAATGATCTATCTTCTATGATGGATGAGTATGGTATTGATCCCGATTTTAGAGATGTGATTTCAACCCTTGCACTAGGGAAGAAAGAGGAACCATTTACTTTACAAGATGGTTATTTTATCTATGGCAATAGACTATACGTTACTAGCTCACTACGTTACAAGTAATGTATGAATCTCATGCTCCTCCTTATGCGGTGCATAGAGGGATTCAGTCTACCCAAAAAGGGATTGAAACATATTTCTATTGGCCTACCATGAAAGCAAACATACAACAATATGTTTCTAAATGTGTGGTATGCCAAAAGAAGAAGTTTGATAGAGGGAAGCAACCTGGATTGCGTCAACCTTTGCCAATCCCTAATTCACCATGGGAGAGTATATCCATGGGAATACGGGAATATGGACGATAGCCTTAGACAGGTTTAGTAAACAAGCTCATTTTATATCTGTCAAAAAGACTATCAAATCCCATCAAATGGCAACCCTCTTCACATCACAAATCTTCAAGTACCATGGTTTGCCAATGTCCATAGTGTCGGATAGAGATCCTAGAATGACAAGTAATTTCTGGAAGGATCTCTTTGAGAATTTAGGGACAAGGCTAAACTTCTCTTTGGCCTATCACCCGCAAACGGATGGCCAAAGTGAAATAGCTACTCTAACAATTCTTGATCTACTAAAAGCCTATGTAACGGAAGTAGATCAAAGATCCCAATGGGAGAAGTACTTACCCTTAGTGGAGTATGCTTATAATAACAATGTACATACTTCCACAGCAAAAGCACCTTTCGAGATAATTGAGGGAAGATAAAAAAGTCCCATGCTTAGCAAATTAATGCAACCAATGGAAAGGCCTTATAGTGCTGGAGACTTTGCTTTGGAAGTAGTGCTAAAGGCTGAATTAAAGCAACAAAGCAGGTAACATTGAATACAAAAGGAAGTGTGTTGAAGCCTTGGGGTAGTGCAACCTGAAGCAAGCAAATGCAATCCTCCTTGCGAGTGTGTGTACATACTTGGGAATGTGTCTGTAACACACACACACACATACGTATATAGCATGTGTGATCTTGGCTTGATACATGCACAACGTCTTTGGAGTGTGTGTGCACATCGACACACACACACACGCACGCACATGTTGGCTTATCCTCCCTTGGTATCGAACAAGAGTAAGAGAGATTCACTTGAGAGAGACAGAGAGAGAGAGAGAGAGAGAGAGAGAGAGAGAGAGAGAGAGGGATAGAGAGAGAGAGAGAGAGAGAGAGAGAGAGAGAGAGAGAGAGATTTGCTCTAGTCTCCCGATTCTTGGAATTAACGGGCCCGATTTCCAACACCCTTTGGCTTTGAGAGTTTAATTTTGGCATCAGCTTTCAGGTTGCAACATCAACAACAGATTTCAACATACAGCCCCTAGATTCAATATAGACATTGAATTTACGATATTTGCTTCACATCTACGAGCGAGAGCGAGAGCGAGAGAGATATCGTGTATCGCTCCGGATATGCATTTTGTCTTTGACATCGGCATCACTTTGCAAGCCTAGCACATCCAACCCATCTCGTGCATTGGTCTCTCTCGAGATGTGGTTTCTTGGGCACTCATTGGCTCTGAGGCATAGATTTATGCTACCGCATTACAGGTGATGAATGTTGGATCATCGACAGAGGTGTAATTTTTTGGCATCGACGCTACCAGTGGAGAATTCACACAAAATTTTTATGTCGATCTGACAAATTTGGTGAGATTTGGTCTCCAATTCTCATGCATACATCATAGCGGCTAGTTACATGTACATGTTTATAGGTTTTGATAGACACTTATTTCTTGGATTTCTCGTTTGCATATGAAATATTTTGCAATAGTTTTTAATTCCATTGGAAATTCTATGTGTGGTTTATGCATTTAGAGGCACGCATTTGTGTTGTCTGCTCTTTTGAGGGAAATATCCCCACAAGATTGTGACTTTGTTGCATCTCATATGGTGCCTATTTGTGTGAATATACTGCATCTCACAATACTTTCGCACACTTTTGTAGACGCTCCCTTTGTATGCCTTTGTGGAGCCAATTTTGGCTTGACTTTTTGATAGCTACTCAGTCGTTTTTGAGACTCGGTTTGGAAGGTAGTCCTTAAGACTAGACTATGGTTGTCATGTCTACTGAGCCTTTTCTTTGAGCTTGTATTCTCAAGTGTTGAGATACTTTGGTGATACAGGTAGTTGGAGCACCCCTTTACGAGGCCTCACCATAGGTTATGTATAGAGAGGGATAGGTGGATTTGATGTCACATTGGCAGTCTATTTTTTGTCAGTTTGACTTGGTTTATGCACACTTCACCTTTCTTGTTAGTCTATAATCATGCATTTTGGGTTGATTTTTTGCTCCCCTTTAGAGGAGACTCTATCAGATTTTTCCCACAAGAATGATTTATATGTTTCTTGGCATTTTAAGCACCATTTTGAGTTGAGATTTTTCTCCTCGTATAAGGGGAACACTACCAAATTTTCCATGTGATTTACCTCTCACATAGTGGTCCCACTTAACGAGCATAAGGTTGTTTCAGACATAGATTGGTGTTATGTAGCCACTCTCATAGGAGTGCATATTTGTGTATGCTCATGTGGATATGGATTATAGGTAGCTACAGATTCTATAGGTATAGATTATCACATTTGTCATTTCATAGGTAGTTTTTTGGGGTATGCGTTTTGAGCATTGTGTTTGCTCACTACTTACATATATGGTTATACATTTTATGCTTGATTGAGAGCTATCTATCCCTGATTGAGCTCACTTGGTTTAGTGACGCTATTTGCGCTTGCATCTCTTGTTGGCACTTGTTGGTGCACAAATCTAGGTTGTGTACTTCACACTATATATCCATGTTAGAGCTATTTTATGCATATGTGATTATTATGTCTACATGATACAATGGTCAAGTTGATCCCTCGCTTGGATGCATAAGTGGATTTATATTCCTTGACATCCAGTTAGCAGATATGCGTGACGTTCCAGATGATTCATGAGAGACAAAGGTCTCATTCATGTCGATACTTGCGTTGTTGGCAGTGTGGTCACACACAACGCATTGTTGGACAATGTTGCATTAGGCATATGAGGCAACAAAGGAGGTGTATGCGAGATGCGGATGCAGTTTTTTACATATGTTACAAAGGAATTTTGATTGTTGCACATGCCAATGATGGTGATGTCATGTCTACTTCTAGCATTCCTCTTGTTTATATGTCTAGCACATGTGACATTTCTTCCCGTTGGTTGCTAGATAAGTATGAAATATTCCACATCATGCCATGTTGTGAGCTCTTTGACACTTTCTCTAGCAGAGGTCTTGGTTGAGTACACTTGGTTGATGGTTCGTCATTTTGACATTGCAAGAGCAGGACATATATGTATGACATTGCTTAGTGGAACATCATATACACTTTGACATGTGTATTATGTTCCTCACTTGAAACAGAGTTTGATCTTAGTGAGAAAATTATAGATTGTGGATGTTAGATATTGCTTAGAGAGCAATTTTTCCAAATGTATTATGGATCACTAGTAATTACGAGGGAAGCCTAGAGTGACTCATTCTATCCTATGCATGTATTTGAGATACACGATGGTTTGGTCTTGATTGTGTTGCTCAGACATATTAACAAGAGATAAGACAAAGTCTCTTTCGTGGATCTCTAAATTGTTTTGCAAGAAATGTCTGTGGATGCAAAGTTAGAGCAGTCATGCTCTAGTGAGACACATTAAATTGTAGATGCAAAGTTAGAGTAGTCATGCTCTAGTGAGACACATCAAATTGATCCTCTTAGGACAAATATGCCTCCTAGTATGGAGATGGGCGATATGGAGTGTTTTGGTATGCCCATGCTAGAGGCTGATATCAGTGATGTTAGGACATGTGATCAATAGTCTTGATAATTTAAAGGATGCACATAGCTACCATGGATAGATTGGCATAGGTTGCACTGAGCCTTCATATGGATACAAGGAACTGGCTGTCAGATATCACATAATTATCATTGAACTTTGGGTGTCTCATGTACAACCTTCTAGTGTCAAGATCCGAGATAGCAACTACAATGGGAGCATTTGAAGTTGGGCTTGTTGGTCAAGGGATGATTGATACTAGCATGGTGCATCATGGAGCTATGCAGGTCATTACGGGATACTACAGGATATGCATGCGCACTCTAGCAAAGATACACACTTTTGCACATTGTTAGAGCTTGCACAATGGTATGCATGTATTTTGAGAGAGATAATGGGCGTAAGTTGATGATAGTAGATTCTCCCTATCTTGTATATTCTACTAGGTCCTGTAGTAGGTCCACTTATCAGCCACACTCTCACGTTTAAGTGGAAGGTTGTTGGGGTAAAGGTGGTATGCCTCACCCCAATCCGAAAGTTGTGAGCATCATGCCAGTGTGTGATATGTGCATGTACAGAGCGAGAAGGGAAGAGAGGAGATTCTCTCTATACTAGGTCTTATAGTAGGTCCACTTATGGCACACTTGCTTTTAAGTGAGGAATTGTTGGAATAAAGGCGATATGGCTCACCCCCGGCCATACACAAGCCAGTGTCACGCCGCCCATGTCTGCCTAGTATAATTCACTTATTTCTTGTACATAAGAGAATAATTGGCTCCTCTCCTTTCAGGCTTGCACCACCCACACACCTCTCATCTCCTCTCTTCCCTTCTCGCTCTGTACACGCACGCATCGCACACCTGCATGACGCTCACAAATGCTACACTAGTCATACCACCTTAACTCTAACCTTTCAACTCCAATTTTCTCAAAGCTCTTGAGGACATTGAAAAAGACCATCAAAATGTTCAAGATCAATGTAGCTTGGACTTGGAGCCACTTGAGAGCCACTATCCCTCTCAATCTCTTTGATTAAAAAAAGAAGAAAGAGTAAACATTTAGGTGCATTGCATTCGTTTCATTAATAAATTGCAAGGATTTTCCCCTTGTGGTTTTACTTGGGCTTGTATAAATTTATGCAATCATTTGCATAAGAGTTAGACAGTGCCCATGCTATTTGCATGTGGTAAGACCTCCCTAAGTTCTTGCATTTGCATTATGTTTCCTTAATGACAAGGGTTATGTACAAACCGTCCTCATAACCTTGCATTGACAATTTTGCCTTAGCCTACAGTCTCTATTCATTGCATTTACACAAATTCTACACCATAGCCACTGACATAAGAGCCTATTGTGCCCAATCACCCTTAACAAAGATCCCTAGTAGGAAAATCATACTAAGGCTAGACTCATCTTACATCTACCTCCAGCCTCTGCTACCTATACCATATCACGCATGTGCTTCTTCCTGCTCCATGTGATAGCAGCACTCCCAAGTAAAAACATGAATCCGCTAATAGACCTGCAATTATATGTACTACCAGCCCAATCCACATCTATGTAGCCATAGATCTGCAGCTCCACATAAACCCTATAAAAGAGTATATAATCCAAAGTAGCACTCACATAGCAGAAAGTGCATCTCATTGCATCCAAGTGTGGTTTCCTGGGAGACTGCATAAACTGCTTCATCAATCCAACTGTGTAGCTCAAGTGGGGACGTAGATAGTCAAGTAGATCAAGCTATTCACAATCTTCCATTACATGGTAACATTCTCAAGCACTTGACCCACATCATTTCCCAACTTCAAATTCTGCTCTAAGGGCATTACAATTGGCTTACAACCAGCCATACAATACTTTTTCAACATGTTTAAGGCATATTGTATTTGTGACAACCATACACCCTCTTCTATTCAAATGATTTCAATGCCCAAGAAATATCGCAAATCTCCCAAGTCTTTCATCTCAAACCCCTGCATAAGTAGAGATTATATGCCCTCTACTTTAGACACATTATTATCTCCAATAATCAAATCATCCACATAAATGCATATCACCACAATTCCTACCTCATTCTTTTGCACATACAATGAATGATTTGCATTAGACATTTCAAGGCTCAGAGTCTCCATATACACAACTTCCTCCAAGTCTCCATTCAAAAACACATTCCTTACATTCATTTGCTTCAATACCCATTTTTAAAGCGGCAGCCATTGAAATAAAAAAACGAATGGTAGCCATCTTCTCTATGGGGCTGAACATCTTCTCATAATCAATCCCATAAGTATGTGCATAACCTTTGGCCACATACTTAGCCTTGTATCTTCTCACATTGCCATCAACATTATTTACTAAACCCACTTAGATCCAATTGCCTTCTTTCCCTTTGGTAGTGGCACCAACTCCCATGTTCCATTTGCATCAAGGGCAGCAATCTCTTCATCCATAGCTTGCTGCCATTTTTCATTTAACAACATCCTCAAAACATGTGGATTCTACCTCCTCTATAATCTTCGCCATATATACACAATGATGAGCCACATAACTATCATAAGTCAATCTTTGCACATGATTTCTTACTCTTTCATATTTGTGTGGTCTAGGATCACTTCCAAGTGCCTTGTTACCTGATTGCAACCTTCTTGTACCCGAAGTATTCACAAAGGGTATGCCAAACTCCTCAACCAAATTTTGCTTAGATTCACTACTATCACTGTCATCATGACCATCACTCAAATTTGGCAACTTAGGGACATCATCGACTTTTTCCTTCCCTTTCCTTGATACATTTGAAGAGTTAGTAGGTCTCACACTTTCATGCAACCTGCCACTCCATGGATTCTTGCCATGACCTACATTAGATGACCCTTACGGCCCACTCAAGACTTGTGACTATGAACCTTATTTTATGTAGCCACATTTTGTCTTACATCAGTCCCCAAATTCTCTTTTACATCAATATACCAGCTTGCCATTTCATAAAAACAACATCCTTGCTCATCCTCACTTTACCAGTGATAGTATTGTCACATTTATACCCTTTTTGCTCAAGGGAGTAGCCAATGAACACACATTTTTTTGCTTTTGGATCAAGCTTACTTCTTAGCTCATTTATACCCTTTTTGCTCAAGGGAGTAGCAAATGAACACATATTTTTTTGCTTTTGGAACAAGCTTACTTCTAAGTTCATCTGGCACATGCACATAAGCAATAAATCCAAATACTTTCAAATTTGATACATCTAGTTTTTCACAACTAAACTTATCTTCTGGTGTCATATCAAGTACTCCGATAGTAGGGGTCTTGTTCATAATGTAAACAGTTGTAGCAACAGCCTCAGCCCAATAACAATGAGGCATGTATTTTTCTAGCTCTCTTATAGTGTGACACGAAGGTCTACACAACCACAAAAAGTACCCAAGCTAAATCGTTCCTGTAGTGTGACGCTTTGGTCTACACAGTAAGGAACACTGTATTGACCTGTTGACCGACCCCAAAGTGTGAGACTATGCTCTACAACAATAGGGTTTCATGAAATAGAAAGTTAATTTAAAATAACAAAAACACTTAAGAAATGGTAGAATGACCACCTCAGGTAGCTCTCTAAGTGCTCTACAGGTACTCTCCAAGTGTTGTGACCAGTCAACAAAAGCTGAAATATAACAGTTCATTTGAATTTTCGGTGCCTTTGTCTTATTAATATGAACTAGCAATTCGGTCAAAATATTTTTCGATCAAAATATCGTTTCGTCAAACTATAGTTCAATTTCAAAAAAATATATATACAATTAAACGCGTGTTATACGAGAATACACCATTTAATCACGTTTTATACATATAAAATTCATTATACGGTTATATAAATGCAACTTAGCCTGTGACAACATAAGTGTTTTTTCCACATTTTTTTCCGACTTACCTCTTTTAATGCTTTTTGTCAGCCACTTTCTCTTTATACATCTCAACGTAAAGAACTCCACACCTTCTGCATTGCCAGCTTCCGCATTGACAACAAAATTATCACTTTCAGTGAGATACTCACTTAGCATATCCTGGGATCCCTCGAACATTGCATCATCATCTTCTAACACCTCAGTCTCTACTAGCAGCTCAGAGAGTGGTTTCAATTCCTTATGTGTCCACTTGCCTACATATGATTTGGTACAACAAGTCCTCCAATGGCCCTTCATGCAAGCATCACAAAAGCAAGAAAGGCGTCTGGTCCTTACTTGAGTAGGATCATGGCAAGAAATCCCCAAAATACAGTGGTATGATCGAGATCCTGTTATTGTGTCACAACCCCATAGATAGGATATATCCACATGCCCTTCTTTCACCAGTCAAAATATCATGTTTATAGGAGGACGTTCTTTAGTGGATTGTTCATAAGAGCTAGTTGTACATTGGACATTGTTCTCATAAAAAATGCAACCACATATATATACCTTCATAAAAAATGCAACCACATATATAGCTTGCCTGAGAACACCTCCATCACTCTTAAGTTGTTAATGTGTAAGGGCTCTCTTTGTCACAACGCCAGTGCCATCATGCTCCCCCTTGCCATGGCCAAAACCAAAAAACATCCATGTCATAATTGTACATGTTAATTGGTAATATCTAGCAACAAAGTAAAATGGCCTTGTAGCCTTGAATTGTGAAGCTGCACCATCATACCACACCCAATGCTTCTTGAAATTCAGCCCTTGATCTTTAAGCCACTGATCACAAAGAAGAAAACAATGATGCACAAATAGCCTATCGTGTTTCTTATCGTCAAAGATGTAGAAATGCATATGCTTGATAATACTATAATCTTCATTGCTAGGCATGTAGGTTATGTGAACCAGTATGGTGCTCTGATCTGTATGCCAATACATGGATGATTTTTTTTTCTCTTTGAAAGATTAATTCTCAGCAAAGTCTATTATTGATATAATGGTATCTAAATTAAATACCTTCAAACATTCTCTATTGTAATGTGCTAGCCATCTGTAAGCAAAATTGTAGTGCTTGATGAAGATTTTAATGTGGCCTTTTATCCTCTCTGTCAGCTCTTTTAATTAAAGACACCTACTTGAGTGACATCACCTTTCTTTGTGTGTGTGTGTGTGTGTGTGTGTGTGTGTGTGTGTGTGTGTGTGTGTGTGTGTGTGTGTGTGTTGGTGCATGTGGCATGGGGAGTCAATAGAAGCATCTATTAAAAGTGGTAGGCAAGTCTAGTAGGAGAATACAATGGAGCTAGTCAAGTGTGTGTTGGTGCATGTGGCATGGAGAGTCAAAGCAAGCATCTACTAAAAGTGGTAGCCAAGTCTAGTAGGAGAATACAATGGATCTGGTCAAGTGTGTTAAGAGGAGGGCTCCATGGTGTGGGCTAGGCACAAAACCTATCACAAAATACACTAGCAAATGACAATAGATTTGTTGTTAGATTCACTCAACCTACCAATCCACAAGAGAGCCAAGACCCTTATGCTAGTTACAACTTATTATCAGAAACCTAGTTATGGCTATGGACTAGTTCTCTTCAATATGGGGGAGAATCTTAATCACCCTCAAATTTTTTGGAGACAAATAGCTACCCAAAATATATGCCTCAACCCATAACAAATGACTATTTGGATAGATGAGAACACTTTGATGTTTGTAGAAGGTCAAAATGTGGAAATGAAAGCTCAAGCTAGGTTTTAATCAAAAGAAAGAGATGATGGCTTAAACCAAGCTAAAACAGCTAGCAAGTCCGTTAAAACTCAACATAAACCTTGGAAAGAAAATTGGGAAAATTTGAAACAAAGCAAGAGCATGAGTAAGTGGCCATGGCAACAGAGCTTTCTCAAGCTTGAGAACAATTAAAAAAGAACAAGGGAAAGGAAGTTTCACTAGTATAACAAAATAGACCCTCTATGATTAGTTCGAGAGAATCATTGTTGGTTAATAGAGTCTTGGAACCATTGAATGCTTTATTGCAAGCCAACCAAGGCCACAGACTAAAGTCTAATCAAACATAGGAACAAAATGGTTGACCTATCCACATCCTGAAGAAGAATGACAAAGGCAAGAAGTTAATTGAGATTGCATAAGCTTTGATTCAACTTGTAGTATCTATTTTGTCTTTTGAAACCTAAAACACCTAGGAATTTTGAAATACCTCCAAAGACAAATCTTAGACCGGAGCCTTGATTAGATGATCGAGTAGTCATTAGCACCATAGATGATTCTAGATCACATCTTATGGAAACTTTATTGAGATAGAGGAGCCATGTCAAAATGAGTTATAAAAAGTGATTTATGAACACTAAGGAAGGAAGCACGTAAAAATTTTATCTCATTATAGAGGTAACTATAGAGCATGAGCACCCAAACTTGGAGTTCTAGTCACTTTATGGTAACATTAGATTTGTGGTTTCCATACATAGCAAACGACACACATTGAAAACTCTACCTTTATATACAAGAGAGCACGAAGCCAAATCAAAATAAAGAGTTGTACCTTCATAGTGGAAGACAATTCCATAAATGATTGATGTAATGATTTTATAGGAGTTATTTTCTACCCCAATCCAATGTATGATAACCTTAGTAGAGTTGCTAAATATCAAGCCACATGTGTGGGTTGAAGTGGAAAAAATGTTGGAAAATAAGGATCGATCTTAGGTAGGGTGGATGAATCCTAAACGCTACCATGATGCATGTGTGTAAAAGGTGTGTGAACAAGTAGTGTGACTCAAGAAAATTGCGTTCCAAAATAGATTAGCTTGGACTCATAAACACGATCTTGAGTTCAGTGCAACAGATCACAAGTTTATAGGAAGCATTGCACTTCATATACACAAACTTGGATGATTTTCCATTGAGAAATGGATCTCTTTTATACTATGCCATACATTATTAATTGCATGTGTGTGTTTTTCCCCTTTCTCTCCTTCACTCTCCACCGAACTCACTACAAACTTCAACCACCCCCCTCAAAGATACAATCTTTTCACTTTCCTAATCCTTTTACTCTATAATGAGTAGCCCATAAAAGGTGCCCCAGACTTCTATAATCTAGCTCGGATTTCATATCCCAATAGATTAGCCCAAGTCTTGACATGTGCACACATATATGGGGGTTTACAACACAATCTAAAATAGATTTTCAATCCTCGTAGTTTCTACCCTTGCTGGTGTCTCTTCTTCTTCCTCCTCTTCTCTTCTTCCAATGAAATTTTCCTCTTGTTGAGGGCAATCTCTAGCAAAATGTCCAGATTGTCCACACCTATTGCTACAAATGGACGTGTGGAAGACCCAGCAAAATACCAAAAGACAACATACTGCAATCCATGAAACGCATAAACCTGTCTACCTGGCAAATCTCATAGCACATAATTCACGTCGTACACGAACATAGAGCGACAAAGAGAAAGAGAGAGTAAGCAAGAACGTGCAGACGCACCTCCTAGAGCGGAGTGTTACGCCGATACGGCAAGGAGAGAAGAGAAGAAAGACATAGGCACTGGGTGCAATCTCCCCCTCTGCAAGAGTGAGCATTTTCCTCTTGCACGTATTTACTTTATAGATTTCTGAATGCTCAAAATGAATACACATTGTTTGGCCGGACATTAATTGGTCGTAGCTCATACAAAGCACTTTAATGATACAATGATAATAATAGGATATCATTTGTACATTCCATAAAGCATCTATGCCTTTGCCACTTGTAAGCTAGCAATAAACAATAAATACAATAATTTATCATTTCCATTAGATACCTCTTCGTTAGAAAGTAACTGTCCTCAGTTGCAAAGATAAGAATCTACAAACCATACTTGTGAAAATTAGTAATGAGTAATTTGTGTCAAAAATATCACATAGTGAAAGAAAAAATTAATAAAGCTAAACAACATTGCTTATGCTTGTTGTCATCCACATACTACCTATTCTAGTGTCACATACCATTACAATAAGCAGTATATGTCATACCCTGATGAATCATGATATCATTAGTCACACTCATCATTCAATAAGTCATTTCTCATCAATGTCAATCGCAATTCCATAAATAGTGTCGCGATAAAAAAATCATCATAACCAAATCCAAATATAATCCAATTTCAAATATCTGCCAACATATACCGATTTAAATTCCAAATCCAAATATCCTCTGTTATGTATACCCGAGTAACAAAATCGTACCAATTACAGTGGTGGACAGTCACTGTAGCATGATTTTGTGATCGGTGTTGCCTCAACCAACAAATCTACACCAATGAGACGTGCTGCCTAAATCGACAAATTTGCACTAATGCTACCTAAATTGGCGAATTTGTATTTGGTTTTGTTAAAAATAATGAATCTATAACTTGTCGGTGTGCTGCTTAAATCGACGGATGTGCACGAGTGTTGCCTAAATCAGTGAATCTACACCAGGATGAGCATTTACACATTGTCTAAACCGACGAATCTGTGTACTTGTGACCAATGGACTAAACGTAACATAAAAATTATAAAACATTTACCTGGTACAAAATTGGAGTATGTTTGAGTAGAAAATACTTACAAATTGTTGTTCACTATCGCAGAGCATCTTGGCTCATTTGAGTAGCTACAGAGCTTTTTGACAAAGTATCTCAATGAAAATTAATTTCAATGCAAATGGAAGCCATAAACTTAGCAATGTTTTGATTATTTAACTTAGAAGACAATGCAAAAAAATGAAATGGGAAAAGAGAAGTGACTGATTTGATGTGCATACCTGAAATCTGTTTTGCATCTAAAAATGTATGTACCAACATGTGAAAATATATATACCAATGATGGAGAAAGGTACAAGTAGAAGAAAGCTATAATTATCAAACTCGCACCAATTTATACTTAACAAATCCAGAATGTGTCAATTTTTTGCTAATAAATGGCTATGAAACAAACAAGAGAGCAACATGTTTAAGATAATTCAAATGTTTATATTAAAAGAATAGCAGTGCCACTTGGTTGCTATAGTGATACCATTATATAAAAGACTACATATTGTGTTTGATTGCACGTGGAGGACTATTATGATTGTGTATACCATAATTAAAAAATCAAAAAGTTACAAATTCGGACAAATATAGCCTTTGAAGGTAGAAATGATCGGTAAAATCTCTAAAATGAAAAAATAAGAATGTTGATGTATAAATCTTATTAAGACAAAGTACAAATGACAATGAGAGTTGATAAGGTTAGTTATCACATAAATTAATTGTCCCTTATTTTTTAAAGTTTTTTTTAAAATAGTAAGCGCTTGTAGTGTGATGAAAGGTTGTGCTTATTAGTGCATCCCTAAATAAGTACCTAGGATAGCCATGAGACGAATAAATGCAAATGCTTTATGAACAACGATTTTCAAGTTCACGGTTCTGAGGGGGTGGATGTCCTGTCCCTGCGCGTTCACGTTGGAAAATATGGCTAAAGGATACACAACAAGATTATTTGCAAGATAAGCTTTGCAGACTATGTCAAATGAAAATAGTCTACCAATCATTAAAAGACAAAGTGTTGGGTAATTGGGGTTTAAAGGTTGTCGACGATCAAGGCGTCATAGTGATCGTGGTTTCTCTCGACAAGATTTCATCTTTCGAAAAGCACTTTTATGAAGTTAAGTGGGTTCACGAGCAATAGCTTTTATAAAGTGCTTTACAATGCGACAAGGGAATGGAGGACCATTGGTCAAGGTCTTGCATAAGAGATCTTTTTAATCGACAAATGGGGCAAGCACGGAGCTGGTGTGAATCAAGCTCAAGGAATTTATTTTTTAAAATTTATAATGATGGATTTAAATTGAACATGTGGGAGAAAGATGTTCTGCAAGCAATGCCTTAGTTGATATAAAAGGAGTTTCTCTTTAATAGCATCGACATCGTTGAAGGCCAACCAATTGATTTTTTTATTTCTTATTTTTAAAGAAAAACTTCATTAAGCTGGGAAATTAAAATAGTTGAAGGAGCCGACGTAGTTGCATGGCGGCGTTATTGCAACAGGTGTATGGAGGAGGAGGGAGCGCGAGGAGACAGACATGCAGGGCAAGGCCGGCTACAGAGAAGGCATCCACTGGCTGTATTGCTAGTGTTTCCATTCGAGTTCTGTAGGTGGGCTGTCCTTGGGGGTTTCTAGGTGCGTGGAGACTACGAGCATCAGCAGGCTGTTACACAATGTGGGAAGCCTCCAGGAGCTGCAGTGCGAAAAAGGGGCAGCCACGCCAGTTGCCTAAAATAAGGGAGGAGGCCAGTCTCCAGGGGGATTATAGCCTTCGTGAGCAAATGGAGGCCCCAAGCTGAGAAGAAGGGCAGCAGGCAGTACTAGTTAAGGATGCCAATGGCATGCAGAGGGGCCTGAGACGAGGTTTTTCCATGGACGGGGTCTGGCTGGAGTGCACCCTTCGTGTGCAGCTTGAAAGCAATTAGGCCTTGGTCGGCTGAGGAAGGCCGCTAGTTGCAAGGACGACAGAGGAGACCTGCTTCGACGATTGGCTATGGTGTCGGAAAAGCATGGTTATTGGTCGTTATATTTTGCCAAAAGTGGCGCCGAAAAGTAGTGCCAGCGCTGCTTGTTGGAGAACAAAGGGGTGGTTGTGGGCAGCTCATGCACCGTCGATCGCAGATGAGGGAGAGAGATATCAGAGTTCAATTATGGATGGCCAAAGAGAGAGAAAGAGCTTTGGGTGGCTAAAGAGAGAAAGAGTGGACGATAGTTCTAGGGTGGGTTGGTAGTGGGTAGCTCAAGCTCATGCACCGTCAACCCCTCGGGGTTCAATGTTAGCCTCAGAAGGAGTGGGAGTTGCCTCATGCAGCCGTAGGTGATGGTCTTGGTGCGCATGCAGCCATCGAACACAACCAGGTGGCCATGCATCAGGTAAGTGACGGGATGGCCGAGTTGGTCTAAGGCACCAGATTAAAGTGAGGACCGGGTGGTGAGTGAAAGAACCAGTGTATCGGAGTGGTTGGCGGCCGTAAAAGCAACTGGGTTGGAAGGAAGTTGGCGGCGCTGCTCTACATGGGTAAGTGGCAGGTCATGCCGTTTATTTGCTACATGGTGGGGGGCCATTGGGTATTAGAGACAACAGGTTGCATGGGTTGTTTTATTGGCGTCCAGTGGTGGGCACCAATGACGAAGACCGGAGGGGTGGTTGAAGACGAGAAACTAGAGAGGCAATTGAGCTGCGGTCGGTGAGAGAGAGAGAGAGAGAGAGAGAGAGAGAGATAGAGAGAGAGAGAGAGAGAATTGGTTGGTGACTGCGTCACAAAGTGCCTGTAGTGGCTATCCGGGGAGGCCACCTAATAAAAATGTAACCTATCACATGAGTTCAACAGAAAGGTATTTAAAAGTTCTTGAAACTTACAGAAATATATATAAAGAAGGGCATTATTTTTTCAAATTTGAAAAAAACTTACAGATTTTAAAAGAAATGGGTATATTATATTCCTTAAAAAACTCATAGATAAGGGGTTTTACAAACATGTCTTGAACGCACGTGATATGGTAGTTTTATACATAGTGAACCCCCGAGAGTGGCTATCGGATCCACAACAACAAAAATAAAAATAAAAAGCTTTCAAAACAGAGGTGCAATGTTGTTAACTCTTGCATGCTGGCATACATTTTAATAAATCAATTATGGACGCAATCTGTTGGTCATTCCTGCTAGCCTAAGGCTTCCTGTTGTGTGGTATGTGCACGACCACTCAGTAAAAATGGTGTGCTAAGCGTGACGTCAAGCTGAAAATTTAATTCGCCATGGCTTGAATCTCTACAGTTGTATCTTGTGCACACATCTTCACGAAGCTGAAGGATGTCGCTACTGTTGCCGAGCCGTTGTTGCCCTTGGCAGTTGGGAGCTCATATACACACAATGCTTGGTGCAAAGGCTTACCCTTAGGATTGATTCCTACTAGATTGAAGCGAAAACAAATTTTTTTTAACTAGATCATGAAGGTCTCATCAATTGTCTCCTTGGATTGAGAACTTGTCAGATATCTTTTGAGTTCTACAACAAGAAATCTAACACATATACTTCAGACGCGAATCTTTCTTCTTTGTCTTCTCTTGTGTCCTCCAACTTAATTACCTTTTCTTTGCCAGCTCAATATTCTACACTCCGTTCCAATGTTAATAATTTTTTCCTTCTATCTTCTTCTATCAGATCTCTCCTTGATCTTACACATCTATCACCATTGCATACCAAACTTTCTATGTACCCATTACTCTCATAATCATTCACGTGGATGATATCGTAAATAAATTTTAGTGCTAACTAATTATGTATTAATTCTAATATAGCTAGCCTCTGCTAATCATAAACAATTAACTTTTTCGTAATGCAGTTCAAGCAACGATGCATTGATGTTTAAAAAAAACATTTATATTAAAAACATCATGATACAAGATTAGCTTCGTTATATGGAAGTGATGACGATCACCGTAGCCTTAAGTTGATCGCTACGTCTTCCTTTCTTGTTCTTAAAAGCATGCAGGAGCATCTCCTTGAGCTCTGATACCACTGCTACAAATGGATGCGTGGAAGACCCTGCAAAATACCAAAGACAACATATTCCAATTCATGAAACACACGAATCTGCCTACCTGGCAAATCTCATAGCACATAGAGCAACAGACACCGAGAAAGAGTAAGCAAGAACGTGCCAGTGCACCTCCTAGAGCGGAGTGCTACGCCGACACGGCAAGAGAGGAGGGAGGAGAGAAGAGAAGAAAGACAGACACTGGTTACAATCTCCCCCCGTGCAAGAGTGAGCGTTTTTCTCTTGCACGTATTTACTTTATAGATTTTTGAATGTTCAAAATGAATACACGATGTTTGACCGAACATTAATTGGCCATAGCTCATACAGAGTACTTTAATGATACTATTATAATAATCGGGTATCCTTTGTACATTCCATAAAGCATCTATGTCTTTGCCACCTGTCAGTTGCAATAAACAATAAATACAATAATTTATCATTTCCATTACACCTATGACATATAAATTATCCTCTTCCAACACCTTAGCCTCGTCCTCTTCCACTTGTCATAGTTGCTGTTTTGTAAGATTCTCAAATTTTGGGTCTCTTCTAAAAATAAGAAAAATAGCTTTCAATACCTATTTTGTCAAATTTTGACTTAAGATGTTTGATTGACAGTATTTGAACGTTCTAAAGTAAAAAGCAAAGTCGTTTACATGTTCTAGTAGGTTAAATGAACGTTCGGTTCAGTTTTTAAAAAATCCACTATTTTTAGCTTTTTCATGCTTTTAGGTACTTTTTTGCAAAAAGCAAAATCTGATCCTTAATCTATATGTTCCGATGAAGCTATGATTCAATTTTGTAACAGACTGATTTTTGAGTGCTTTTCACGTTATTTATAGTTGTTCATGATTTTTAATGCTTTTTTAGTAAAAAGCGAGTACGCTTTCGTATTCCAGTGGACGAGAAAAACCTGTAGTTCAATTTTAAAAAATTTTACTTTTTTTAACGTTATTTTTAGCTTTTCGTACTTTTTGGCGTTTTTGAAAAGCAATATGTTTTTATGATAACCTAAATATAAAAATATTAATTTTAGTTTCCGTCGAATTTAAAAATGATCATCCAGAGCAAAAACGGGACAAGATGGGATTTTTACGAAAAATATTTTTATAAAAAACGGTACCGTAAATACGTCCGGGCAGTACGAGAAAATCATATTTATGTCGGGGCATTACCATTGCATTTCCATTGACTTATACGCTTAAGAAGGCTAGAGTGTTTACTTGGAATGAACGTGCTCAAGTTAGTTTTGGGAAACTCAAAGAATCCTTGGTGAATGCTACCATACTACTTCTTCCAGACTTCTTAAAGACATTCACTGTGCTCACTGATGCAAGTGGACAAGCAATTGGTGGCGTTCTGTCTCAAGAAGGAAAACCAGTAGCTTATGAATCTCGTAAGTTACGTATATATGAGTTAAATTATCCTACACATGACTTGGAATTATTGACCGTTGTGCATGCTCTTAAAGTATGGCGACATTATCTTCTTGGAAGGAGGTTTGAACTACATACCGATCATAAAAACCTAAAGTGGATCTACACCCAACCTGACCTTAATATGTGGCAGCGAAGAAGGATGGAGTTGTTATGCGAATATGATTTTGGAATTGAATATAAACCTGGGAAGGAAAATCTTGTGGCCGATGCTTTAAACCGGAAGATTACTGTAACGGCTATCACAACCTCTATTTCTTTAATTGACCTTATTCGAGAAGGGTATGACTCATGACCCGTATTACTTAAGAATCCAATACTTGATGAACTTAAATAATCGCACAGAGAAACAAGAAAAGCAAATCAAAGGCTTTCACGTTGAAGGTGATGACCTTTATTTTGGTACTCGTCTTTGTATTCAAAATCAAGGTGGAATCAAACTTCAGATATTACAGGAATCTCATGATATACCTACAGCAGGACCTTTATCAATAGGTAAGTGTAAGAAGCTAAGTGTCAAATATTGTGGACCTTTTGTAATCACAGAACGGATTAATGATCAAACTTACAGACTCTTGTTACCACCACACATAAAGGTACATGATGCTTTTTACGTCAGTTTATTCAAGAAGTATGTATCTGATCCGCAACATATTCTTGATGATTCTCTATTATCTACATCGCAATATATTCTTGATGATTCTCTATTATCTACATCTACTGACGAAACTTTTGAAGTATATCCCGAAGTAATACTTCAGAGCAGAACCAAGCCTCTACGTAATCAGACCATTATTGAACACATTGTTAAATGGTCAACGTATCCTCAGAAAAATGCCACTTGGAAACGTGATGATATAATGAGATAAAATTATCCAGATTTCATGTCGAGATGAGAACACATCAAATTTTTCAAGTGTGGAAGGATGTAAGATTCTCAAATTTTCGGTCTCTTCTAAAAATAAGAAAAATAGCTTTCAATATCTATTTTGTCAAATTTTGACTTAAGATGCTCGATTAACAGTATATAAAGGTTCTAAAGTAAAAAGCAAGGTCGCTTCCATGTTCCAGTAGGTTAGACGGACGTTTGGTTCAATTTTGAAAAAATCCACTATTTTCAACTTTTTCATGCTTTTAGGTATTTTTTTGCAAAAAGCAAAGTCGAATCCTCAACCTACGTGTTCCAGGGAAGCTATGGTTTAATTTTGTAAAATTCTGTTTTTTCAGTGTTTTTCACGCTATTTATAGCTTTTCATGATTTTTAGTGTTTTTTAGTAAAAAGAAAATCCGCTTCCTTATTCCAGTGGACAAGGAAAACCCGAGGTTCAATTTTAAAAATTTTGCTTTTTTTTTAACGCTATTTTTAGCTTTTCGTGTTTTTCGACGTTTTTGAAAAGCAATATGCTTTTTATGATGACTTAAATATAGAATATTAATTTTAGTCTCCTTCGGATTTAAAAATGATCACCCGGAGCGATATCATAAATACGTCGGAACAGTACAGAAAAGTTGTATTTATGTCGGGACATTACGGTGTGACATAGTCTAGCTATGGTTTCCATTAGTTGGCCAGATACTTCTCAGATGGCCAATTTTGTTGTAAAAATTGAATGATAAGTGGGAGAGTTGACCACCATAAGCTGTGCCATGTTTTTAGAAAAGACTGGAGCTTTTTCCCAAAAGCTAGGGGCTATTCCAGGCTGAAAACTAGCGCTATCTATATGCTTGGGACACACTCCAGCCTGTTGTACTTGCCTTCTATAACTTGCCGGTTAGTGCTCAGTTTTAAATGCAGTCTGTTGCATTTACTACCGTAAGGCTATACGTATCTATTATACGGAGTGGTGCAAGCTCTTCATCACCATCTTCATAAGCTCTTCTCTCAAGAAGAAGAAGAAGAATGACACTCTCTCACTACTTCCTTATTATCTTCTCTCTCGTTTCAACGGTGGGTACGTACTCTCCGAAAGCTTTCGTAGTGGATACCTCTACATAGCTCTCATCACCGCTCTCTTGCGGCAAAGCAAGAAGCCTTTCAACAGCTCCTAATCGATTCTAAAGCACGGTGAGAAGCTCTAAACTCCATAGCCACCATCTCTCTCTCTCTCTCTCTCTCTCTCTCTCTCTCTCTCTCTCTCTCTCTCTCTCTCTATGTCGTTTTTCTTAGTAGTCACCCTCTCGGTGATTGTTTTTCCGCATACGCATGCATGTATGGATCAACCGAGTACATACGAAGTTGCCCCATGGTTATTTCATCATGTTTAACATTCTGATTTATGCACATGATGCGTTTATGGTCACGTGCATGCATAAAAAGTGCTTTTTGTTTCACGTCATAGTGGCGGTAAGAACATTGTTCTGGACATAAATCACAAACCGCTATGAATCAGCCTGAACCCTTTATACCAGAGATAAAGCACATCATTTAAAACATTTTCTCTCTTTGGTGTCATGTGAAAAACACGCACGAGCTAAAAGATATGGTCAAAAAACAGCTTGCTGCCCACTGCACTTAACCGAAAAAAAAATTGACATCAAGCTTCTTCGAGAACCACTAAATAGATTCACCGGATTGGCAAACCCACATAATCAATTGAAAAGCTTGATGAAACTTGATAATGAATGAATTTAGGTCTCCGTTATCACTTCGGGAATGTGAGTTATTAATCGCTCTATAACCGGTTTTACCTTCACGCGTAGGTGTGCTACCAAGGGGGGGTACTATATAACGTCATGAGTTGACCGAGTTGTTTTCATATGTTTTATGGTTTGTTCTAATAAGTTGATTTCAATCATTAAATGGCCATAAACTTATGTGAAAGTGTATAGTTAAACATCCCGACTCGCATAAGCAAATATAAATAAAGTGGCTTTCTTTTGGGGTTACCGTTTGTTGTGTGAGTACCATATGGGTAAAGTGATGTGATAGAGTGATAGTCTATATTATGGAGCTGAGCTTGATGCATGGGTTTGAGGTCAAATACTTTCAACTGCATGTATCACATACTCCCGAAAATGCCAAAAATTTATTTTTTGCATATATGTGAAGTTATGGTTTATGGTTGACTTAAAGGTCGGAGTTGTTTTGCATCATGTTTCTGGTGATAGAATGTTACCATGTAATGTATGGAAACTCATGGATGGACGTGGATGCCTCATATGCATGGTTGTGATTGCTTTCCATCTTCCTACGTCAAAAACTAGCTCTATGTGCTAAGGAAGTAAAGTACAGATGTGATGTATCAACTTTGCATGGTTGGATGTGGTCAAAATTGGATTGTTGGTCGAGCTCTTTTTATACATGAAAGAATCACGTCTTAAGGGTCACATGTGTGTAGACTCCGATTGATTACAAGGGATGTGTCAAACTCCAAGGGTGAGAGTTGGTTCAATGTGATTATGATTCATGGTTAAGGGCTGAGATTCCCTTATGGATTATTGTTAATATTCTATGGTGTAAGCCGGTGTGGCTCATGTTTTTCTTTCTAGATTTGGTTATGCTGCCAAAATTTTTGGAGCCATGTTACATTCTGAAGTGGTTATGCAGAATTGGTTGTGCCTCACCCAAGTTGAGTGGAGTGCTCGGATTATGGTTTACGGTTTTGGGATTGGATCATGAACTGATTTGGATTATTTATGGAAGACGTGTAAGGGTAGAGATCTTGTACAATCTGACTGCTTGGAAAAGATTGTTTGTACATCTGGGAAGTGATATTGTGATTGGACTGATGTGTTAAGTTTCTCATGGCAGCATCGCTACAAGACTAGGATCACCCACATCGCTTAGCCTTAGACTAAAGGGTCATTGACCTATGGCTTTGCTGGATCGAGGGGTTTGCCTATGTCTTCTTCTTTTTGTTAGGCTCATCTACACAATTAGTGCGTCGGGGGTTGAATAACCTACACGGCTAACGTGTCGGGGATTTTGCCTTGGCTTTACCTAAACACACGGTGATGGGCATCAAAGAGGCGTGGCGCCTAAACTGGTATGGTTGGTGTTGATACCCTACCACCTACTAGTACTTGGGATCCTTTCACAACTCGAGTTCATGGAGGAAGGCGAAGCGGCCTCAGCTTATGTCTGACTCAGGTAGGTTGGAGGTGTTCTGGCTTGCTCCCGGCGAAGTGAAATTCTCTTCGTCCGTACTAAAGCAGAAGTGAATGGGTGGACCACAGGGTCCGGTGCTCTGCTAGTTTTTTTTGTCATAAACTTTTTGATGTTATGGTATACCCAGATTTTGTCATTGCATTAATACATGGTTGTCTGTTCCATTTAGATGGAAGATTCTCTGTTGTCATCTTCTCATGTTTCTGTGCACTCTATTTCACCCTCCACTATATTCTCTCTCTCTCTCTCTCTCTCTCTCTCTCTCTCTCTCTCTCTCTCTCTCTCTCTCTCTCTCTCTCTCTCTCTCTCTCTCTCTCTCTCTCTCTCTCTCCGTAACGTGGTGTACACATATATTCACCCTCCACAATGTTATATTTTTCTTGAGTACGCTTTCATTCATAACACCCATTCAAGGGTAGCACTAGTCGTTAGGTACCTCTGGATATAGTCCAACTCATGACCTAAACTCCATGCTTGGTCTGGCGCTAAGAACTCCTCCCATGCAAATGCTTCCGCAACTCTGATGTATATTGAAAAATTGTATAAAAGTGTAAATTGTATATTTTGTGCATAGACCCCTTGGGGGGGGGGGGGGGGGGGGGGGGGGGGGGGGGGGGCGTATCTCTCACTCTTCCTCTTTTGAATCCTCCTTGGTTGAGAGAGAGAGACAGAGAGGGAAACGAAGAAGAAGAGAGACAATAGATTAAAGAGAAATAGACATGTGTTATGTGAAGAACGCAGAAAGTTTGCGCTCTTCACAAAGGACACTAGCTTGCTCAACCTTGAGCATTACATAACATTCTCAAAAAACTCAATGCATAAGAAAAACCCCTTAATGAGCACTTTAATTTCAATTGTTAGTAGCACTGACATGTTGAGAATGGAATCACGACAATGTATTGTAGGCCTTCGCACAAGAAAGTGGATAAGGGTAGCAAACTGAGGATCTATATCATAAGCCATCGATGCATTTTGTCTTGCATATGGTTGGGTTGGGACCTGCCTTGATAGTTGCCATAGTTGTCAAAGTAGCACAGAGTGCAGGTGACACCTTGATTGCTACCAAGTTGACAAAGTATCGTAGCATGTAGTTGATGTTGGTGAAGCAAAAAAAATTGGTGCTTTGTGTTGTGCTAGGCAAAGTGGAGCCGCTTGCACACTCCATGAGTTAGCGTGTTGAGCCAGGGTTTCACGTTGCCATCTACAAGCTTTCCAACTCGTACATGGAGCTGACAGACTCAATTATTAAATGTTTTTTGTGGTTAGTGATTTTTTCCCCATCTTGTGTTGGTTGCAAGTATAATGTGCATTTTGCATAATAGCATATATATTTGCTCGCAGTTTTTGGCTTCAAATGATGTTCTTGACTCGGTGCTTTCTGTAGTTCTCTCATCCAAGAATACTTTGTTGGTGGAGGTATTTGATTGATTTCAAACCGTCAACATGGAGACAACGAAGGTTTTTTTTCTAGCTTATAATGAGGAGTAAGTTTTCATTAATGAAAATCTACCTTCTATGTATATGTTGGAAACATGCATCTCACTTGACCTTGTTAAAATAGCTCCCACTGGAGCCTGGTTACTTTGGCCCTCTATCCCTCATGCCCCTGCCTCATCCATTGTTTCGTAAAACACTCACTAAAATGTACTCATTTGTACTTACTGAATGAAAAATTACACACAAATGTTTCTATGTATTGATCATTGTATAAATGTTTACAAAAGTGTTGTGTACAGCTTGTTAAGAAAATGACATTCATATATTGTCTTGGGTAAAACGTAAAGTGCTTTGTTACAATGATCTGTGAAATTGGTCTTTGTATCAAGGTATGTAATGCACAACATCAAGTCTACCGTCTGCAATCTGTGTATATACTATATGCACCGTAGTTTCCTTTCTCTCGAGTACCTGCAGTGCAACAACCGAGAGAAGAGTTGAGTCAACATGATCACAAGGAGAACGTAAATTACATAGACACGATAACTCCTGGACGTGCATCATAGTACCTTTTGCATATTGCACTTGAAAACCATTTTGCAGGCATAGTGAGGTCGATTTCATTAAGAAAATCCTCTCGCACCTGTCTTAGGGTGACATTACTTCTAACGCTAACAATTGTCACCATGTCATTTTCATCCAATACTTCAATCGCCCTCAAGGGATTACTAGCATGATCACATAGGTCCTGGTCCATAGCTACCAAGTGACCTTCTACTCGATGCCACCTTATGTAGTAGAAAGAAATTATGAAGTTTTGTGATGCTATCATTCACTTGCAAACAATTGACTATTTGTCCACCTTGCACAAAATGCTCTCAAAACCGTGGATATCCCAAGCGTTATCCAAAAAATCAAGGCAGCTTTCTGACTTGCAGATGAACATGGTATCTGTCTTTCTAGCCTCTTCATCGTGAAGAAGTCTATAAACACATGTAATGGCATGAAGATAGAGACACATACCTACCTAATTGCAACATTTGGACGTAAGCACTTCTGAATTTCCTGATGGAGCTTAAGTTTGAAACAGCAAGAAGTTTCAAAAGCTGGGATTGGCCACGCTGGACCATTATGTGGGGGGAGTGGGAGATGACTTAGGAAGCCGAAGCCATGGATAGAGTGTGGAGCCTTGTAGAAGAAGTCGTGGAAGAAGACCCCCCTTTTTGTGAGCGCTCTTCTAGCACCAGTTTTGTGCATAAGCTCTCCCACCGATGCATGAAAAGCATCAAAAATGCCCATTATGCACTCCTTCGGCTACCAATCTTCTCAAAGTCAGAGGGATAAATATCTACAAAAGAAAATGGTAAGATAATGATCTTTCAACAAAACTAACAAAAGAAATTGCTATCAAGTTTAGAAAATGCACAATCAGGGCTATTACTAGGAAACCCCAATGGTGCCTCTCGCAACCTCAGCTTGGGGTGGATATTGCATGCTCGATGACCACTTCCTTTACCAACTTCCTCGTCTAAGATAGGTGAAATTCTTTCACACGTCCTTTGTAGCTATTGACAAATTCGTTACCCGCTTGCTTTCTTCTTCTTGTCTGCAGAAGAACCCAGGTCCCAATGGTTATTGTAGTGGATAGCCATCGACCATATTCCAGGTCAAAGCTGTTGAATATTTCCACTAACTTGATAGATGTAGACGGTCAACGAGGTTGTCTCCTCTCCACTGTTGTTTTCTCTACGAGCTTTGTGATGGAACACAGAGAAGACGAGTAAAAGCGACACTGTAGTTTAGGCAGCAAAGAAAATGTCGGGAAGAGAGCTTCACCTTCGGTATGTACAAACTTTCTTTAGAAAAGTGCACCTATATTCAATGCGATTACGCCACATTCAACCTACCTCTGTCCGGGTAGAACGATGATTCACGTAATTCGCGACGTATCTTTTATTCCAAGCTTTTTAAAGTATTTAAAACATCATTTCTAAAAAAGGCAAAAATTTGAGATAGAAATGAAATAAATTGGAACTACCGTTACGGTAGGCCAAAATCTATTGGTTGGATGGCATTCTCTCTTTAGTGCCAAAAAGACCAACATTGAGTCCAAAATTTTCCTAATGTTTAGCTAGAGAGAGGCTTCTGAGTGGTAGATAGGGGAAACAATGCTCCGTATTATTTATTTGGATCCTTGTGTTGGAGTTCAAGTTACCGGTGTTTGATCCCGTGGGTCGGAGTTCAAGGCACATGCATCTGGGAGGGAACCGATCAAACACTATGGATGAGTGCACCAATCCATTGTTGTTGGTTGGGTTATGGATAGGATGTATTCCACAATACATTATCTCGGAAGTATGATTATGGACATGATGTGTTCACAGTTCAAGAATGGGGATTCTTGGATGTAGTGTGGTCTACAATTCAATTTCCTAAAATGCAACCAATGCGCAAGATGGAATTCTTCAAAGGAACAAAGTTGAGGGTAGCAAATCCGAGGTGTATCTAGTGAAGTATACAACAGTTGGGGTGTCCATGGTAGCTTCTTCATCGACTTGGTCTCACTAGTTATGTCCACTATGAGCTGCAGAGAGGGTGTTACAGAGTTTTGGCATCTCAAGTGAACTGCCCAAAGTGATCCCATTATTTATTTTAGATTTTAGGGATTTATTTTACTTATTTGGCAAAGTCTAGATAGGGCAATTTACCGAGGTGCCTATATAAGAAACCCTCAACCCCCATTGTATTGTATCAGTTATTCATTGCCAAGGTTGATTGGTTCAAGAGACTCTCTCTCTCTCTCTCTCTCTCTCTCTCTCTCTCTCTCTCTCTCTCTCTCTCTCTCTCTCTCTCTCTCTCTCTCTCTCTCTCTCTCTCTCGTGCTTTCTTCCATTGGTCTCTTCGCTTCCGCATCGTCAACTTTGACATACCTATCCTAGAGCAAGCACATGCTGGACAAGCTGAAAGTCGCTTCTCCGTTGACAAAATGGTGAAAGAAAACCTATTTGCTTGACTTTGGTGGCCTACGTTGCAAATGGTTGTTGAAGCTTATGTTAATGTGCAGTGAATGTGAACGCACCAAAGTACCAATTAGGAGATATGAAATGCCCCTAAGACCAGCTTTTGCCAAGAGGACAAAATTGATTTTTTGTAGAACCCATAGATCCACCTGCATATCCAATGCATGTTGAGTACAATATTGTATCGATAGATTATTGGCTAAATGCCTAGAAGCCAAAACTACACAAAAAAAGATGCTAGAACGACAGTGCAGTTCTTGTACAAAAATGTCTTTACCAAATATGGAAATAGTTAGTGATCAAGGGACGCATGCAAAAATTGAGAGAATATCTCTTACATGAATTTTTGGTAATCCATCAAAACACTGCACCCTACCATCCTCAAGCAAGTGGACAAGCCAAGAACACCAATAAGATATTATGCAAAATACTCACCAAGATTATGAGTAATGTGCACTCAAATTGGGATAAAAAATTACACTCTACCTTATGGGCTTATCAAGTAGCTTTGAAAATGTCCATAGGTATGACACCGTTTAACTTGGTCTCTGGCATTAGGGCCAAAAACGACTAGAAAGGATTGTTTGTTAATCACTTGATTAAAGAATATGCAAATAGAATGTTGAGACATGTACAAAAATATGAAATTATTTTCTTCTCTAAGTCGAGCTATTCTTAGATAATGTTAGCTAGAAATGTCTAAATGGCCCTCTATTTTGTTAGAAATCACTAATCAATTGATAGTTTGGCCATTTTTTAGCCTAACATAAAATCTTAGACACAAAGTACGTACAAAGGTACTTTTTACATTTTTGAGACCAAAAAATTGTTTGAGCATCGGATATAGTGATGCCTAAAGATACTAGGCATTGAAAACTAACCATTAACGAGGAAACATAAATCAGAGAGGTCTTATCGGTTACCATGCTTCCATCCCATAAAGGTGCACATAGAGTGAAGAGCACCAGACGAGATGTAGTAAAGAACAACTAGAAAGGGCATATCCTTGCATTCAAAAGTGACAGACATTAGTGGGTGGCTGGCCAAAATACAACATGTTTACTTGGCCAAGGACATGGTGTTGAACTTACACTAGTATCCTTATCTAATCCATTCTGGCAGTGTGCTCTCATACTTTGCTCAATGAGCAAGATCATCCTTTCTATGTTAATTTGCAGATGTCTTTCCATATATAGCTATGGGGTGGCAATCTATAGAAAGCTTATCAAATACTGATGACTTCATAGTGTTTAAGTAGTCTCTTGGTTCATCACATGTAAGAAATTAAAAATGAACTGGGGTGTGCAATTTCAAAGATTGAAAATCTATTTGTATTCATAGGAATAGGTTACACATTCTATTTGTATTTGTAGGCTACACATTTACAAAAAACTAGGGCTTCATTAATTGAAAAGTTAGGGTTTCATTATAATAATGAGTGCTTCCTCAAGGAAAATGTACTTGTCTCCTAGCACAACTTTCTCCTCATTGGTCTAACGTGAACTTGGGGGCTTAACTTGCGAGCTGGATTGAAAGTGCAACAAAGCGGCAGAGGCCTTGGAATGGGGAGAGGTAACTAGATACTTCCACAACTTGATGTCTCACTGGTCGCCTTGGCTGTCTAAGGTGGGAAGCGTATTGCTTAACCTTGCCTGGAGGGAGTTGGCTAGAAAGATGAACAACAAATGACTTCTCTGACTGGGCCAATTTTGGGACTTCAATAGCAGTGTGCCTGGACCAAAAAGCCTCACAATTCATGCTCAATGGGATGGAGAGATTACTCGTAAATAGAGTGTTAGAACGGTTGAACAGCTGCTGCCTATCTTCTTTTGAATCTAGGTTTGATTGGAAAGCTTGGCGGTGGCCTATAGATAGACCTTTTCTTAAACCACACACCAGGGCGGTGTACAACACCCTCATGGCTTTGCCGGATTGGTTATACCCCCTGAACAGACAATGGGGCAAGCAATGGCCAGAGGCAAGATGGGTGTCAATAGTTGAGAACATCTGGTGCCCAAGATGGCCGCTTAGGATGAAGGTCTTTATTTGAAAAGTGCTTTGGGGGGGCCTTGGCGACTGGGGTGAAGGTCCTAGCTAGAGGTATTGGGCTAGATAGATGCCCACAATGCAGATCTACAAGTGAGAACCTCTGTCACCTGTTCATGGACTATCCGAGGATATGTGGGTTGGCAAGGAAGACTTGCAAGTGGATTCAAAAGACACAGAAGATTGGGTTCTACAAGAACGATCTTTTTCTGGGGGGGAGGCGATCACGAGCCAACCACTCCTCATCAGTACTCAAATCATCAGGTTCTATTACTTTAAACACGTCTAGAACGCCACCTAGGAACGGTCGACTTTTCGAGAACCGCATTGAAACAACAAGGTTTATAAAGATTTTTTAAGAAAGCAAGGTCGTGATTATTGCCATTGGGAAAAGGAGAAATTGTGAAGAGTGGGGACACTGGTGACTATAGCATTGGGGGAACTGCGTGGGTAAGGATATGTCTCTAGCTTTTCACCAGTGCGTGGGGTGGCCCCCCTTTAAGCCGATATAGTAGTGGCTGCTAGAAGATGTCATGGCTCGTCATGAGCATGACTAGTATTTGTAATTCTTTTGGGTTCCTAACATAATATACTCACATTCGTGAGTTTTGTCAAAAAATAAAAATTCTTCTTCTTCTTCTTCTTGAGACAAGTTTGGGGGTCCTTAAGCATGGGACTTGAGCATATTCCGTGATTGAGGGTTATTGTACATTCTTTTATGGTGAAAATTATACATCCACTCACAATTGTATGGAAAAAAATAAATTAATTATGTGTTACATTAGTTTGGTGTTGTGGTAGGAACACTCAAGAATAACTCACCTATGCTTCTTGGAAGTCAACAAACTCAGGCTTGTGAAGTAATTTCTTAAAGGTCTTTTTCCTTATATAGGTGAACAAGGTGAAGGCTCATGTTGGCATCCTAAAACAAGGCATCTAGAGACAGCAAACGTTGGCACTTCCAATTGAAGAAAGAGAGAGATGGAGCTGAGAGAGAGAGAGAGAGAGAGAGAGAGAGAGAGGGAAACGAAGAAGAAGAGAGACAATAGATTAAAGAGAAATAGAGGGGGGGGAGAGAGAGAGAGAGAGAGAGAGAGAGAGAGAGAGAAGAAGAGAGACAATGGATTAAAGAGGAGAAAAATGAAACATACCTTCCAAAAAATAGAAGGGTGCTTCATTGTACACGGACTGAAACTCCCTCGCATTTACCCTTCCTTTCTACTGAAAGGCAACGCCAACAAAGAATGAAAAGAAAAATCAAGGTAGATGGGTTCAACGTTTTTTTTGGGCTTCATCAAAAGGAATCTCAAGTGATTTTCCTTCGCTTTTAAGCCAAAATGGAATCCAAGAGCTAATTGGAAGGGGCGAGGGCAGTGATGTTACACGTGGAAACAATAGGGCAAGAGATCTCCACCTTGTCGATCGTGAGATCAACCATAGAGTCAAATCAAGCTTCGAGCTTCCTAAGGCGAGCTTTGAGATCCTAATTTTCCTCCATGATCGATCAGAGATGCTTGGAGTTGCTCGATCCGATCAAATTTCTTGGGGATGCTACAATGGCAGCGAAATTCAGTTGCATTCTTGCAAGGGTCTTCACAGTGTTGAGTTTTGCCATGGATCTCTAATGATGATGGCCAAGAGGGCAAAGTCTATGGGTAGATAAATGCCCACACAGTTTGGTGGCGTGTAGGCTACAACTTAATGTCATAGCAAAGGTGAACAAGAGCTTTGAAGTGCTTGGTGAGGAGCTTTGAACATGTTGTTCGATGCAAGCAACAAAGGTAGCATGGTGAGGAGCTTGGCATGCAGTAGCGCAAGCATTAACCTATGCTTCAAGGTGGTGAGGAGCCTGGCATGCAACAGTGCAAGCAATAAACATGTGCTTTGGTAGCCTGGTGATGAGCTTGGCGAGTAGCAGCACGCTTACTTGCTGAAAGAGTTGGGCAGGTTGGGCTTAATGCCCCCCCTCAGAGTGTTGTCCCTCACACCTGAGGAGGACTGGCAATGGCAAAGAAACTAGGGTTTTTGGCTGCACACACACACACACACACACACACAGAGATGGTCTTCCTCAGCACGAAGGTGCAAATAGAGCAAGACATGGCGTATGTGATGGTGAGCTCTACGCACAAGCAGCCATACAGGGGACGAGGGGGGTGAGTGATGGCAACATGGTTCTTCTTTTCCCTTTGGATTTCCAAATCTCTGGGTAGGTATATCCAAGACAGATAACTTGGGTTTCTTGCTCTTAGGTCTGCCCGATCTCGAAAAAATGAAAATCCTTTCAAAACATCTTAAGTGTATAAGTGAAGGGTGAGTTTAGGAAATGAAAAGACCCATGAAAAATCAAAATCAATATACTTATTGTGTCCATACACAAAGAGATGGTCGAGTTTACATAGATACATATGGGTTTGTCTTCAGTAATTTCGAACTCCGAGCAAAACTTTTTGAGCAATCTTAAAACCGAGCTTAGCCAAACATAATTGATATTATTAAAAATCATAAAAGACATTTGCATAGCAAAAGACATACAATAGTTTAGCTATCCCTAAACACCCCCCCCCCCCCCTTTCTCTCTCTACCCAAACGACAACTTATTTGAAAATTGGAATATCCAACTATACTATAAGGTATCCCTACATCATCAGTTTAGATTGGCTACCATGGCTGTCGACCCACTGTCGATTTGTTAGTCCTGAGCTTCTCCACTACTGCTACCCATCCAAAAGCGTCAATGCTAGTAATAATGGTAGCAGCAACACCCATAGCCTCTCAGCTCTTTCCTATGAGGATTCACACTAGCATCGACAGTGAGATGCCTTGTGCCCTACCTTTACTTTTCCCTGATGGTGGTCTCTTATGCAATGTGTCCCAAACTACACTAGTTGCATTCACCATATCGATTGCATGTATCCACCACCTCCATAGCTTTTGTATATAGGCGCGCATATTGCCTTGCAAGGGAAATAATTGTTTGCCTAGCTATTACAAACAACAAGTGTGGGATTCAAGACTAACAGGACTCACCACCTTATGATATTGTTTGTGGAGAAACATATTTGTGAAGATTTTAACGGCAATTAATAGCTTATGAAGCGACCGTGTTGTTCAAAGAAGCACCCTAGTCCTTTTTGGAGGTGGTAGCTTAGGCAGCTATTAGTGAAGGAAAGAGAAGGATGTCAGGCAAGCACCCTAGTCGTTTTCAGAAAGTGGTAGGTCTTACCAGAGGAAAGTGAAAGGTGTCAGGCAAGCAACATGGATGCCAAGTCGCTCACGGCTAGAGCTTCACATGTGAAGCACCCACCCTCAATTAAGCTTTACCTAGGATGTATACCTATATCAGTTCTTTTGATGCCCTTGGTAGGACAAGCAAGAAGCTTCATTCTTTTGAAGCCTTATGATATTGCACTCAATCTTGGGATGTCATTTCAAGCCTTCTGTTATTGTAGTCTACCTTGGGACATCCTTGTAGAAGAGCTTCCCTTCCTCATGTCTCAGAAGCTTAACACTTACTGTGGCATCCAATTGTGATGGAGTGCTGCTACAAAACCGGCAAGGAAGTTCAAGGCTATTGAATTTCTGTGCAGTGTACATCAGTGGTTGCCATTCATATCATTAGTAGGAGCTGTGTATGGTTGTCTCTGAGAGCTTTTCTTGCTTCGAATTCAAGGTTTTTTTTAGTTTTGGAGATCGCCACCATGTCCTCTCTCTCTCTCTCTCTCTCTCTCTCTCTCTCTCTCTCTCTCTCTCTCTCTCTCTCTCTCTCTCTCTCTCTCTCTCTCTCTCTCTCTCTCTCTCTCCTCGAAAAAATGCATCTCTTGAGTAGTTTTATGCTTACAAGTGTTTGCAAGTATGTTGGGAAAGGTTTACAAGTATGGATGCACCAAGACAAATCTGGTACGTAGACCAAGACGGGAGAGAGACATATTTGGGTATGCTCATAAAATCACCGGCATAAATATCTTCATCATCATATCCATTTGCAGTTTTTGAATCATGCACTGAAACAATAAAACCCACATTGCAAGGCGCAATGGAGCAGAGAGTGTCCCCTCTCTCAATGTGGAGGTATACTTGGGTTTGTAGATAGTGGCTTCACCATCTTGTAGACGCTCCATGCAATGCCACAAACGAGGCCACAGAGAACAGCGATGCTTGCCATCATTGCCACCACTCCCTTTTTATGCCCATTCCTACTTGGCTTAGTAGACTACATGCTCTCGGGTCTCTTTTAAGCTACAGGCAATAAACAACCCCAAAAGCACAAGTTGCAATTGGTTGTAGTTGAAAGCCTCTCTCTCTCTCTCTCTCTCTCTCTCTCTCTCTCTCTCTCTCTCTCTCTCTCTCTCTCTCTCTCTCTCTCTCTCTCTCTCTCTCTCTCTCTCTCTCTCTCTCTCTCTCTCTCTCAAAAACTAAAAAGAAACTACTGGCGCAAACTATTTCTTGTGGGTTTTTTTTAGTGTTTGGCAGAGAGAGAGAGAGAGAGAGGTTAGAGAGAAGGGAGACCCATCTTATATAGATTTCTAGAGTGCCTTTCCACCGCCATCAAACGTGCACGTTTGCGTACACATATCGTCACAAAAACATCTCCATCGCCAACTTCACACAGCTTTGATAGGTCAAGCTTCTATAACCCTAATTCATTTTATCATCGGTCCCTCTACTAAGTGTGTCTGTTTATGCTAATCTCGTTTTGTGTTGCTGTTGAGTTGAGAAATGGTTGCAGCTAAGTTGAGAAATTTCTCTCTCTCTCTCTCTCTCTCTCTCTCTCTCTCTCTCTCTCTCTCTCTCTCTCTCTCTCTCTCTCTCTAAAACTTTAAAAAAGAAACTCAGTACATACTTCCACAGCAAAAGCACCTTTCGAGATAATTGAGGGAAGATAAAAAAGTCCCATGCTTAGCAAATTAATGCAACCAATGGAAAGGCCTTATAGTGCTGGAGACTTTGCTTTGGAAGTAGTGCTAAAGGCTGAATTAAAGCAACAAAGCAGGTAACATTGAATACAAAAGGAAGTGTGTTGAAGCCTTGGGGTAGTGCAACCTGAAGCAAGCAAATGCAATCCTCCTTGCGAGTGTGTGTACATACTTGGGAATGTGTCTGTAACACACACACACACATACGTATATAGCATGTGTGATCTTGGCTTGATACATGCACAACGTCTTTGGAGTGTGTGTGCACATCGACACACACACACACACACACACGCACGCACATGTTGGCTTATCCTCCCTTGGTATCGAACAAGAGTAAGAGAGATTCACTTGAGAGAGAGAGAGAGAGAGAGAGAGAGAGAGAGAGAGAGAGAGAGATTTGCTCTAGTCTCCCGATTCTTGGAATTAACGGGCCCGATTTCCAACACCCTTTGGCTTTGAGAGTTTAATTTTGGCATCAGCTTTCAGGTTGCAACATCAACAACAGATTTCAACATACAGCCCCTAGATTCAATATAGACATTGAATTTACGATATTTGCTTCACATCTACGAGCGAGAGCGAGAGCGAGAGAGATATCGTGTATCGCTCCGGATATGCATTTTGTCTTTGACATCGGCATCACTTTGCAAGCCTAGCACATCCAACCCATCTCCTCTAACATGCTAATTACTAAGCTATGCTATGCTAATATGAGTGATTATGTGAGGCAATGTACATCTTTCTCGTAAGACGACTACTTCTTCCTTTCAATCTACTCTCATACCCCGCTAGCTCTCACCATCTTCGAAGGTGTGTGAGGTCTTGGGTTTGATTCCATGAGGGAATTGATGTTGTGTTTTATAAGTGTTTTGCTTAGTGCTTGAAGCTTCCATCTTCATTGCACTAGCTAGTATTGAAGGAACACAAAGAATTGTGTTGTAAAATGTCTCTCTTGATGGGAGAAACCTATAATACAAAGCCTTTTGGAGGGGGGACCGGCTCTATGTAAATCCGGTCAATAGCTTAATTTCTCTCTCTTTTGAAGTATTGTTCACGCTATCTAACTAGTTGTTATGCTTTTTGTTTCTCTCTCCACCCAAGCACTCTTGTTATGCTCATTAGGAATCTATTTGAAGTATTGTTCATGCTATCTAACTAGGTGTTATGCTTTTTGTTTATCTCTCCACCCAAGCACTCTTGTTATGCTCTTTTTGTTGCTCTCTCCACCCAAGCACTCTTGTTATGCTCATTAGAAATCTATTGTAATGAAATGCTCACTATGTTCATGCTATTTTTCGCTACACACAAGTTACTAGATGTTACATTGGTACCAGAGCACAAGGTTTCTCTTTTCTTACTCAAGAAGGGAGGTCCTTAAGCTAGCTGTAAATAGTTGGTACAATTAATTGCAATTGAGTAAGTAGAATAGAAATTTTTTAGCCTTGCCGTGCGCATGCCTTCGTACAGATAACGGGGCATCACCGTCGAGAGCTATGGTCTTAATAGTGGAGTCCTATGGGGCTTGCCTACTGCTTAACCACTATTGAGCTATTAGAAGTTTGACAGGAGTCGGTACTATTTTGGTGTTGAACGACCCTCTCTTCTATTCCTTGCAAGTAATGGTATTCGAGCCACGAGTACAGTAACTTGAGTGCTTTTCTAAAGGGGTAAAGAGGAGTAGCAACTAGGACTTGAAGTGCCAAGTACACCTAAAAACGTTTACACCTAAAAGTTGTTAGAATGGCTGACAATAGTAAAGAGAGTGAAATAATGTTGATAGCTTTTATTTGTCTAATGATCAAGCTACTAATGATGCCCCTATGCTTGTTAACTACCTTGTTTCTAGGCTTCAACAAGCCATGGGCAATCCATCCCTCCAAAGTGAAGTGCAACGGCAGCTTCATGCTCATGGGATACTCCAAGCTCCCCACCATCATGAGAGAGTACCTAGGAAGTCTCCTTGTGAGACTCCCACAAGAGGCCTCTCTCCGATTGGGGAAGAAGAAGAGGATCCATACAAAGGGCTCAAAAATTTGCTTCTTGATGACACATCTCCTTCCCAAAGGAGAACTCAAGAGCCCCCACCAAAAGAACGAGAAAGAAGTGAGTCTCCTGCCACCTCGGTGGAGATGGCTCCACGAAGATGGCGGGCTAAACGCTCTCCACCACCTCCTAAACGAAGAAGGCCATTGCACACTTCTCCACACCATAATTCAAAGAGGGATGACAAAGCAAGAGAAGAAAAAGGCGAGAAAGAGTCACCCTCTTCTCCATCTTCTTCATCCTCTTCCTCTTATGAAGAGTCCTCTTCTCCATCTTCCTCAAATTCTTCATCTTCTGAAGAAAGCGATGGTGCAACTTTTGAACCATCAAAAAGAAGAGGCCATAGGAAATCCTATGCCACATGGAAGAGGTCGTCCAAGCTCAAGAAGCTCAAAGAGGGAGGAAAGAGCATCTCTTTCCTTACCTATGATGACACCTTTGGTGCTACGGACAAAGTCTTGCTTTTATCCAACAATTTGATGTGGCGTTTGGAGATGAGGGCTTCACGGAGTCCTCTAAGCTACACCATGTAGCTATATATTTTCAAAATTCCGCCCGACAATGGTGGTCTAGCCTACGGGCCAACGGTGAAGCTCCACGAACATGGAAAGCTTTAAGAGCTTCCATTATGAAGCAGTTTTTGGCTACCGATGCCAAAGACAAAGTACTCACCGAATGGAGAAGCTTGAAGCTCTCTCCCTACGAATCCATTCACAAATATGTAGAAAAGTATTGGGACTTTTATCTCAAGGCCACTGTCTTCATAAAGATGGATTTTGGAGAGAAAAAACAACAATTTTGTGCTGGCTTAACTGAAGAAATGGTGGAGTATGTCAACTCCCAAAGGCCACGCACCATATCTGCGTTATACACCATACTATGGTGGCTGCTTGAATCAATTTCCAAACAGGGCCTAAAAGAAATTCTAAGCCCACGAAAAATAAGGGTTCCAATGAGCCTAAGGGGAAGGACAATGTCCAAAAGTCTCCTAAGGGCAACTCTAATAACAACAAAGCTAAGGAGAAGGGAGTTTACAAAGGCAAAAAAAAAAATCTCTCCTAAAGAGCTTGAGCATTATCGCAAGGATAACTGTTGTTTCAAGTGCTGTGAGCAGGGGCATGCGTACCGCACTTGTCCCCAAAAGAACAACCGCCATGAGCCTCCTAGAGCTACCTTGGTTGAAATCCAAGAACAGGAAGCTCACCACAAAGGATCTCCTCTATGCCATGCTTGGGGAAAGGTAAGATAACATGATGCTTTTATTCTCTTTGACCCTGGTTCTACTCACAATTTTATATCCACAGAGTTGGCCACCAAGCTAGGCATCCAAGCCTATGAGATGGGAGATGTCCTACCCGTAGATGGTGCTTTCAAGGGGCAAGAAGCTTCAGTCACTCCCTTAATCGGGAAATTGAGGCTCCATGTCCAAAGCTATGTGGACAAAGAGGACTTCTTTATCTCTCCTCTCAAGTATGAGGATGTAATCCTAGGGGCACCATGGTTTGATTGCATGGCTGCCAATGTTAAATTCCCTGAGAGGAGAATCTATTTTAGGTTCAAAGAAAAAGATATGTACATAGATGCTAAGGAAATGGGTAACACCATACCCATTGTACATATGCAAGCTTTCAATAAGTCAATAAAGAGCTCTATTTTTGTGTACATGATTTTTGTTAAAGATTACCAAAATGAACCTAATGCTTTAGAAAAAGAAAATATAAATAACCACAAGGAATTGGAGTTATCCAATTTTCTCAAGGGGTTTCAAGATGTCTTCATTGACGATATCCCTTGTGAACTACCTCCTAAACGAGGCGATGATGACCATGCAATTGAACTTGTTCCAGGTGGTTCACCCCCTAATAAACCTCCTTATAGAGTTTCTCAAGTTCAACAAGAGGAGATTATGCGGCAAGTGCATGAGTTAGTTGAAAAGGGCATGGTTAGGCCTAGCTCATCTCCATTTTGCTCACCCGTGTTACTAGTGCAAAAGAAAGACGGCACATATCGTATGTGTGTCGACTATAGAGCACTAAATAGGATCACTATCAAAAATAGGTTTCTCGTCCCACGGGTAGAAGACCTATTTGATAAGCTACAAGGGTCCACCTACGTTTCACCTAAAAAGTAGCTATCATCAAATAAGGATAGTTGATCAAGATATTGTAAATACTGCATTTTGCACTACGTTTGGTCTTTACGAATACATTGTCATGCCTTTTGGCTTGACCAATGTACTAGCCACATTCAACCGCTTGATGGAGAAGCTATCCAGGCCTCACCGAACCTTTACTGGAGTGTTCTTTGATGGCCTAAACCAAGGAATCTTCATGAACTAAGAAGGTTTATAGGTATGTGTGCATACTATAGACGCTTCATAGAAAAGTTCTCACAAATTACAGGACCATTACATGATCTAACATAGAAAAACGTTAGGTATACATGGTCTGCCAAGGAGAACAATGCTTTCAAAAATCTTAAAGAAAAGATTATCTCTCAACCAGTTCTTACACTGCCGGATCTCTCAAAGCCATTTGAGGTCCAATGTCACGCTTGTGGTGATTGCCTTGGAGCTATTTTTCTCCAAGAAGGCCGCGCCATAGCCTATGAAAGTTGAAGGCTTGACCATGTTGAGAAAACTCTAGGCATATATGAAAAGGAACTCCTCGCAATTCTACATGCCTTAGACTCATGGAAGCACTATTTATTGGGGACTCCTTTCATTCTGCGAATGGATCACCAAAGTCTTAAGTACTTCATGACGCAGAGCAAGCTCTCCAACAAACAAATGAGGTGGAAATTTTTCCTTTTGCAATTTCATTTTCATATTGCTCACATTGCTGGCAAGCATGATCAAGTAGCCGATGCACTCTCAAGACGACCGAGAGTGAATGCGGTTTCCATAGCAACTCACAATGATCTATCTTCTATGATGGATGAGTATGGTATTGATCCCGATTTTAGAGATGTGATTTCAACCCTTGCACTAGGGAAGAAAGAGGAACCATTTACTTTACAAGATGGTTATTTTATCTATGGCAATAGACTATACGTTACTAGCTCACTACGTTACAAGTAATGTATGAATCTCATGCTCCTCCTTATGCGGTGCATAGAGGGATTCAGTCTACCCAAAAAGGGATTGAAACATATTTCTATTGGCCTACCATGAAAGCAAACATACAACAATATGTTTCTAAATGTGTGGTATGCCAAAAGAAGAAGTTTGATAGAGGGAAGCAACCTGGATTGCGTCAACCTTTGCCAATCCCTAATTCACCATGGGAGAGTATATCCATGGGAATACGGGAATATGGACGATAGCCTTAGACAGGTTTAGTAAAAAAGCTCATTTTATATCTGTCAAAAAGACTATCAAATCCCATCAAATGGCAACCCTCTTCACATCACAAATCTTCAAGTACCATGGTTTGCCAATGTCCATAGTGTCGGATAGAGATCCTAGAATGACAAGTAATTTCTGGAAGGATCTCTTTGAGAATTTAGGGACAAGGCTAAACTTCTCTTTGGCCTATCACCCGCAAACGGATGGCCAAAGTGAAATAGCTACTCTAACAATTCTTGATCTACTAAAAGCCTATGTAACGGAAGTAGATCAAAGATCCCAATGGGAGAAGTACTTACCCTTAGTGGAGTATGCTTATAATAACAATGTACATACTTCCACAGCAAAAGCACCTTTCGAGATAATTGAGGGAAGATAAAAAAGTCCCATGCTTAGCAAATTAATGCAACCAATGGAAAGGCCTTATAGTGCTGGAGACTTTGCTTTGGAAGTAGTGCTAAAGGCTGAATTAAAGCAACAAAGCAGGTAACATTGAATACAAAAGGAAGTGTGTTGAAGCCTTGGGGTAGTGCAACCTGAAGCAAGCAAATGCAATCCTCCTTGCGAGTGTGTGTACATACTTGGGAATGTGTCTGTAACACACACACACACATACGTATATAGCATGTGTGATCTTGGCTTGATACATGCACAACGTCTTTGGAGTGTGTGTGCACATCGACACACACACACACACGCACGCACATGTTGGCTTATCCTCCCTTGGTATCGAACAAGAGTAAGAGAGATTCACTTGAGAGAGAGAGAGAGAGAGAGAGAGAGCGAGAGAGAGCGAGAGAGAACGTCTTGTACCCGAAGTATTCACAAAGGGTATGCCAAACTCCTCAACCAAATTTTGCTTAGATTCACTACTATCACTGTCATCATGACCATCACTCAAATTTGGCAACTTAGGGACATCATCCACTTTTTCCTTCCCTTTCCTTGATACATTTGAAGAGTTAGTAGGTCTCACACTTTCATGCAACCTGCCACTCCATGGATTCTTGCCATGACCTACATTAGATGACCCTTACGGCCCACTCAAGACTTGTGACTATGAACCTTATTTTATGTAGCCACATTTTGTCTTACATCAGTCCCCAAATTCTCTTTTACATCAATATACCAGCTTGCCATTTCATAAAAACAACATCCTTGCTCATCCTCACTTTACCAGTGATAGTATTGTCACATTTATACCCTTTTTGCTCAAGGGAGTAGCCAATGAACACACATTTTTTTGCTTTTGGATCAAGCTTACTTCTTAGCTCATTTATACCCTTTTTGCTCAAGGGAGTAGCAAATGAACACATATTTTTTTGCTTTTGGAACAAGCTTACTTCTAAGTTCATCTGGCACATGCACATAAGCAATAAATCCAAATACTTTCAAATTTGATACATCTAGTTTTTCACAACTAAACTTATCTTCTGGTGTCATATCAAGTACTCCGATAGTAGGGGTCTTGTTCATAATGTAAACAGTTGTAGCAACAGCCTCAGCCCAATAACAATGAGGCATGTATTTTTCTAGCTCTCTTATAGTGTGACACGAAGGTCTACACAACCACAAAAAGTACCCAAGCTAAATCGTTCCTGTAGTGTGACGCTTTGGTCTACACAGTAAGGAACACTGTATTGACCTGTTGACCGACCCCAAAGTGTGAGACTATGCTCTACAACAATAGGGTTTCATGAAATAGAAAGTTAATTTAAAATAACAAAAACACTTAAGAAATGGTAGAATGACCACCTCAGGTAGCTCTCTAAGTGCTCTACAGGTACTCTCCAAGTGTTGTGACCAGTCAACAAAAGCTGAAATATAACAGTTCATTTGAATTTTCGGTGCCTTTGTCTTATTAATATGAACTAGCAATTCGGTCAAAATATTTTTCGATCAAAATATCGTTTCGTCAAACTATAGTTCAATTTCAAAAAAATATATATACAATTAAACGCGTGTTATACGAGAATACACCATTTAATCACGTTTTATACATATAAAATTCATTATACGGTTATATAAATGCAACTTAGCCTGTGACAACATAAGTGTTTTTTCCACATTTTTTTCCGACTTACCTCTTTTAATGCTTTTTGTCAGCCACTTTCTCTTTATACATCTCAACGTAAAGAACTCCACACCTTCTGCATTGCCAGCTTCCGCATTGACAACAAAATTATCACTTTCAGTGAGATACTCACTTAGCATATCCTGGGATCCCTCGAACATTGCATCATCATCTTCTAACACCTCAGTCTCTACTAGCAGCTCAGAGAGTGGTTTCAATTCCTTATGTGTCCACTTGCCTACATATAATTTGGTACAACAAGTCCTCCAATGGCCCTTCATGCAAGCATCACAAAAGCAAGAAAGGCGTCTGGTCCTTACTTGAGTAGGATCATGGCAAGAAATCCCCAAAATACAGTGGTATGATCGAGATCCTGTTATTGTGTCACAACCCCATAGATAGGATATATCCACATGCCCTTCTTTCACCAGTAAAAATATCATGTTTATAGGAGGACGTTCTTTAGTGGATTGTTCATAAGAGCTAGTTGTACATTGGACATTGTTCTCATAAAAAATGCAACCACATATATATACCTTCATAAAAAATGCAACCACATATATAGCTTGCCTGAGAACACCTCCATCACTCTTAAGTTGTTAATGTGTAAGGGCTCTCTTTGTCACAACGCCAGTGCCATCATGCTCCCCCTTGCCATGGCCAAAACCAAAAAACATCCATGTCATAATTGTACATGTTAATTGGTAATATCTAGCAACAAAGTAAAATGGCCTTGTAGCCTTGAATTGTGAAGCTGCACCATCATACCACACCCAATGCTTCTTGAAATTCAGCCCTTGATCTTTAAGCCACTGATCACAAAGAAGAAAACAATGATGCACAAATAGCCTATCGTGTTTCTTATCGTCAAAGATGTAGAAATGCATATGCTTGATAATACTATAATCTTCATTGCTAGGCATGTAGGTTATGTGAACCAGTATGGTGCTCTGATCTGTATGCCAATACATGGATGATTTTTTTTTCTCTTTGAAAGATTAATTCTCAGCAAAGTCTATTATTGATATAATGGTATCTAAATTAAATACCTTCAAACATTCTCTATTGTAATGTGCCAGCCATTTGTAAGCAAAATTGTAGTGCTTGATGAAGATTTTAATGTGGCCTTTTATCCTCTCTGTCAGCTCTTTTAATTAAAGACACCTACTTGAGTGACATCACCTTTCTTTGTGTGTGTGTGTGTGTGTGTGTGTGTGTGTGTGTGTGTGTGTGTGTGTGTGTGTGTGTGTGTGTTGGTGCATGTGGCATGGGGAGTCAATAGAAGCATCTATTAAAAGTGGTAGGCAAGTCTAGTAGGAGAATACAATGGAGCTAGTCAAGTGTGTGTTGGTGCATGTGGCATGGAGAGTCAAAGCAAGCATCTACTAAAAGTGGTAGCCAAGTCTAGTAGGAGAATACAATGGATCTGGTCAAGTGTGTTAAGAGGAGGGCTCCATGGTGTGGGCTAGGCACAAAACCTATCACAAAATACACTAGCAAATGACAATAGATATGTTGTTAGATTCACTCAACCTACCAATCCACAAGAGAGCCAAGACCCTTATGCTAGTTACAACTTATTATCAGAAACCTAGTTATGGCTATGGACTAGTTCTCTTCAATATGGGGGAGAATCTTAATCACCCTCAAATTTTTTGGAGACAAATAGCTACCCAAAATATATGCCTCAACCCATAACAAATGACTATTTGGATAGATGAGAACACTTTGATGTTTGTAGAAGGTCAAAATGTGGAAATGAAAGCTCAAGCTAGGTTTTAATAAAAAAAAAGAGATGATGGCTTAAACCAAGCTAAAACAGCTAGCAAGTCCGTTAAAACTCAACATAAACCTTGGAAAGAAAATTGGGAAAATTTGAAACAAAGCAAGAGCATGAGTAAGTGGCCAAGGCAACAGAGCTTTCTCAAGCTTGAGAACAATTAAAAAAGAACAAGGGAAAGGAAGTTTCACTACTATAAAAAAATAGACCCTCTATGATTAGTTCGAGAGAATCATTGTTGGTTAATAGAGTCTTGGAACCATTGAATGCTTTATTGCAAGCCAACCAAGGCCACAGACTAAAGTCTAATCAAACATAGGAACAAAATGGTTGACCTATCCACATCCTGAAGTAGAATGACAAAGGCAAGAAGTTAATTGAGATTGCATAAGCTTTGATTCAACTTGTAGTATCTATTTTGTCTTTTGAAACCTAAAACACCTAGGAATTTTGAAATACCTCCAAAGACAAATCTTAGACCGGAGCCTTGATTAGATGATCGAGTAGTCATTAGCACCATAGATGATTTGAGATCACATCTTATGGAAACTTTATTGAGATAGAGGAGCCATGTCCAAATGAGTTATAAAAAGTGATTTATGAACACTAAGGAAGGAAGCACGTAAAAATTTTATCTCATTATAGAGGTAACTATAGAGCATGAGCACCCAAACTTGGAGTTCTAGTCACTTTATGGTAACATTAGATTTGTGGTTTCCATACATAGCAAACGACACACATTGAAAACTCTACCTTTATATACAAGAGAGCACGAAGCCAAATCAAAATAAAGAGTTGTACCTTCATAGTGGAAGACAATTCCATAAATGATTGATGTAATGATTTTATAGGAGTTATTTTCTACCCCAATCCAATGTATGATAACCTTAGTAGAGTTGCTAAATATCAAGCCACATGTGTTGGTTGAAGTGGAAAAAATGTTGGAAAATAAGGATCAATCTTAGGTAGGGTGGATGAATCCTAAACGCTACCATGATGCATGTGTGTAAAAGGTGTGTGAACAAGTAGTGTGACTCAAGAAAATTGCGTTCCAAGATAGATTAGCTTGGACTCATAAACACGATCTTGAGTTCAGTGCAACAGATCACAAGTTTATAGGAAGCATTGCACTTCATATACACAAACTTGGATGATTTTCCATTGAGAAATGGATCTCTTTTATACTATGCCATACATTATTAATTGCATGTGTGTGTTTTTCCCCTTTCTCTCCTTCACTCTCCACCGAACTCACTACAAACTTCAACCACCCCCCTCAAAGATACAATCTTTTCACTTTCCTAATCCTTTTACTCTATAATGAGTAGCCCATAAAAGGTGCCCCAGACTTCTATAATCTAGCTCGGATTTCATATCCCAATAGATTAGCCCAAGTCTTGACATGTGCACACATATATGGGGGTTTACAACACAATCTAAAATAGATTTTCAATCCTCGTAGCTTCTACCCTTGCTGGTGTCTCTTCTTCTTCCTCCTCTTCTCTTCTTCCAATGAAATTTTCCTCTTGTTGAGAGCAATCTCTAGCAAAATGTCCAGATTGTCCACACCTATTGCTACAAATGGACGTGTGGAAGACCCAGCAAAATACCAAAAGACAACATACTGCAATCCATGAAACGCATAAACCTGTCTACCTGGCAAATCTCGTAGCACATAATTCACGTCGTACACGAACATAGAGCGACAAAGAGAAAGAGAGAGTAAGCAAGAACGTGCAGACGCACCTCTTAGAGCGGAGTGTTACGCCGATACGGCAAGGAGAGAAGAGAAGAAAGACATAGGCACTGGGTGCAATCTCCCCCTCTGCAAGAGTGAGCATTTTCCTCTTGCACGTATTTACTTTATAGATTTCTGAATGCTCAAAATGAATACACATTGTTTGGCCGGACATTAATTGGTCGTAGCTCATACAAAGCACTTTAATGATACAATGATAATAATAGGATATCATTTGTACATTCCATAAAGCATCTATGCCTTTGCCACTTGTAAGCTGGCAATAAACAATAAATACAATAATTTATCATTTCCATTACATACCTCTTCGTTAGAAAGTAACTGTCCTCAGTTGCAAAGATAAGAATCTACAAACCATACTTGTGAAAATTAGTAATGAGTAATTTGTGTCAAAAATATCACATAGTGAAAGAAAAAATTAATAAAGCTAAACAACATTGCTTATGCTTGTTGTCATCCACATACTACCTATTCTAGTGTCACATACCATTACAATAAGCAGTATATGTCATACCGTGATGAATCATGATATCATTAGTCACACTCATCATTCAATAAGTCATTTCTCATCAATGTCAATCGCAATTCCATAAATAGTGTCGCGACAAAAAAATCATCATAACCAAATCCAAATATAATCCAAATTCAAATATCTGCCAACATATACCGATTTAAATTCCAAATCCAAATATCCTCTGTTATGTATACCCGAGTAACAAAATCGTACCAATTACAGTGGTGGACAGTCACTGTAGCATGATTTTGTGATCGGTGTTGCCTCAACCAACAAATCTACACCAATGAGACGTGCTGCCTAAATCGACAAATTTGCACTAATGCTACCTAAATTGGCGAATCTGTATTTGGTTTTGTTAAAAATAATGAATCTATAACTTGTCGGTGTGCTGCTTAAATCGACGGATGTGCACGAGTGTTGCCTAAATCAGTGAATCTACACCAGGATGAGCATTTACACACTGTCTAAACCGACGAATCTGTGTACTTGTGACCAATGGACTAAACGTAACATAAAAATTATAAAACATTTACCTGGTACAAAATTGGAGTATGTTTGAGTAGAAAATACTTACAAATTGTTGTTCACTATCGCAGAGCATCTTGGCTCATTTGAGTAGCTACAGAGCTTTTTGACAAAGTATCTCAATGAAAATTAATTTCAATGCAAATGGAAGCCATAAACTTAGCAATGTTTTGATTATTTAACTTAGAAGACAATGCAAAAAAATGAAATGGGAAAAGAGAAGTGACTGATTTGATGTGCATACCTGAAATTTGTTTTGCATCTAAAAATGTATGTACCAACATGTGAAAATATATATACCAATGATGAGAAAGGTACAAGTAGAAGAAAGCTATAATTATCAAACTCGCACCAATTTATACTTAACAAATCCAGAATGTGTCAATTTTTTGCTAATAAATGGCTATGAAACAAACAAGAGAGCAACATGTTTAAGATAATTCAAATGTTTATATTAAAAGAATAGCAGTGCCACTTGGTTGCTATAGTGATACCATTATATAAAAGACTACATATTGTGTTTGATTGCACGTGGAGGACTATTATGATTGTGTATACCATAATTAAAAAATCAAAAAGTTACAAATTCGGACAAATATAGCCTTTGAAGGTAGAAATGATCGGTAAAATCTCTAAAATGAAAAAATAAGAATGTTGATGTATAAATCTTATTAAGACAAAGTACAAATGACAATGAGAGTTGATAAGGTTAGTTATCACATAAATTAATTGTCCCTTATTTTTTAAAGTTTTTTTTAAAATAGTAAGCGCTTGTAGTGTGATGAAAGGTTGTGCTTATTAGTGCATCCCTAAATAAGTACCTAGGATAGCCATGAGACGAATAAATGCAAATGCTTTATGAACAACGATTTTCAAGTTCACGGTTCTGAGGGGGTGGATGTCCTGTCCCTGCGCGTTCACGTTGGAAAATATGGCTAAAGGATACACAACAAGATTATTTGCAAGATAAGCTTTGCAGACTATGTCAAATGAAAATAGTCTACCAATCATTAAAAGACAAAGTGTTGGGTAATTGGGGTTTAAAGGTTGTCGACGATCAAGGCGTCGTAGTGATCGTGGTTTCTCTCGACAAGATTTCATCTTTCGAAAAGCACTTTTATGAAGTTAAGTGGGTTCACGAGCAATAGCTTTTATAAAGTGCTTTACAATGCGACAAGGGAATGGAGGACCATTGGTCAAGGTCTTGCATAAGAGATCTTTTTAATCGACAAATGGGGCAAGCACGGAGCTGGTGTGAATCAAGCTCAAGGAATTTATTTTTTAAAATTTATAATGATGGATTTAAATTGAACATGTGGGAGAAAGATGTTCTGCAAGCAATGCCTTAGTTGATATAAAAGGAGTTTCTCTTTAATAGCATCGACATCGTTGAAGGCCAACCAATTGATTTTTTTATTTCTTATTTTTAAAGAAAAACTTCATTAAGCTGGGAAATTAAAATAGTTGAAGGAGCCGACGTAGTTGCATGGCGGCGTTATTGCAACAGGTGTATGGAGGAGGAGGGAGCGCGAGGAGACAGACATGCAGGGCAAGGCCGGCTACAGAGAAGGCATCCACTGGCTGTATTGCTAGTGTTTCCATTCGAGTTCTGTAGGTGGGCTGTCCTTGGGGGTTTCTAGGTGCGTGGAGACTACGAGCATCAGCAGGCTGTTACACAATGTGGGAAGCCTCCAGGAGCTGCAGTGCGAAAAAGGGGCAGCCACGCCAGTTGCCTAAAATAAGGGAGGAGGCCAGTCTCCAGGGGGATTATAGCCTTCGTGAGCAAATGGAGGCCCCAAGCTGAGAAGAAGGGCAGCAGGCAGTACTAGTTAAGGATGCCAATGGCATGCAGAGGGGCCTGAGACGAGGTTTTTCCATGGACGGGGTCTGGCTGGAGTGCACCCTTCGTGTGCAGCTTGAAAGCAATTAGGCCTTGGTCGGCTGAGGAAGGCCGCTAGTTGCAAGGACGACAGAGGAGACCTGCTTCGACGATTGGCTATGGTGTCGGAAAAGCATGGTTATTGGTCGTTATATTTTGCCAAAAGTGGCGCCGAAAAGTAGTGCCAGCGCTGCTTGTTGGAGAACAAAGGGGTGGTTGTGGGCAGCTCATGCACCGTCGATCGCAGATGAGGGAGAGAGATATCAGAGTTCAATTATGGATGGCCAAAGAGAGAGAAAGAGCTTTGGGTGGCTAAAGAGAGAAAGAGTGGACGATAGTTCTAGGGTGGGTTGGTAGTGGGTAGCTCAAGCTCATGCACCGTCAACCCCTCGGGGTTCAATGTTAGCCTCAGAAGGAGTGGGAGTTGCCTCATGCAGCCGTAGGTGATGGTCTTGGTGCGCATGCAGCCATCGAACACAACCAGGTGGCCATGCATCAGGTAAGTGACGGGATGGCCGAGTTGGTCTAAGGCACCAGATTAAAGTGAGGACCGGGTGGTGAGTGAAAGAACCAGTGTATCGGAGTGGTTGGCGGCCGTAAAAGCAACTGGGTTGGAAGGAAGTTGGCGGCGCTGCTCTACATGGGTAAGTGGCAGGTCATGCCGTTTATTTGCTACATGGTGGGGGGCCATTGGGTATTAGAGACAACAGGTTGCATGGGTTGTTTTATTGGCGTCCAGTGGTGGGCACCAATGACGAAGACCGGAGGGGTGGTTGAAGACGAGAAACTAGAGAGGCAATTGAGCTGCGGTCGGTGAGAGAGAGAGAGAGAGAGAGAGAGAATTGGTTGGTGACTGCGTCACAAAGTGCCTGTAGTGGCTATCCGGGGAGGCCACCTAATAAAAATGTAACCTATCACATGAGTTCAACAGAAAGGTATTTAAAAGTTCTTGAAACTTACAGAAATATATATAAAGAAGGGCATTATTTTTTCAAATTTGAAAAAAACTTACAAATTTTAAAAGAAATGGGTATATTATATTCCTTAAAAAACTCACAGATAAGGGGTTTTACAAACATGTCTTGAACGCACGTGATATGGTAGTTTTATACATAGTGAACCCCCGAGAGTGGCTATCGGATCCACAACAACAAAAATAAAAATAAAAAGCTTTCGAAACAGAGGTGCAATGTTGTTAACACTTGCATGCTGGCATACATTTCAATAAATCAATTGTGGACGCAATCTGTTGGTCATTCCTGCTAGCCTAAGGCTTCCTGTTGTGTGGTATGTGCACGACCACTCAGTAAAAATGGTGTGCTAAGCGTGACGTCAAGCTGAAAATTTAATTCGCCATGGCTTGAATCTCTACAGCTGTATCTTGTGCACACATCTTCACGAAGCTGAAGGATGTCGCTACTGTTGCCGAGCCGTTGTTGCCCTTGGCAGTTGGGAGCTCATATACACACAATGCTTGGTGCAAAGGCTTACCCTTAGGATTGATTCCTACTAGATTGAAGCGAAAACAATTTTTTTTTAACTAGATCATGAAGGTCTCATCGATTGTCTCCTTGGATTGAGAACTTGTCAGATATCTTTTGAGTTCTACAACAAGAAATCTAACACATATACTTCAGACGCCAATATTTCTTCTTCGTCTTCTCTTGTGTCCTCCAACTTAATTACCTTTTCTTTGCCAGCTCAATATTCTACACTCCGTTCCAATGTTAATAATTTTTTCATTCTATCTTCTTCTATCAGATCTCTCCTTGATCTTACACATCTATCACCATTGCATACCAAACTTTCTATGTACCCATTACTCTCATAATTATTCACGTGGATGATATCGTAAATAAATTTTAGTGCTAACTAATTATGTATTAATTCTAATATAGCTAGCCTCTGCTAATCATAAACAATTAACTTTTTCGTAATACAGTTCAAGCAACGATGCATTGATGTTTAAAAAAAACATTTATATTAAAAACATCATGATACAAGATTAGCTTCGTTATATGGAAGTGATGACGATCACCGTAGCCTTAAGTTGATCGCTACGTCTTCCTTTCTTGTTCTTAAAAGCATGCAGGAGCATCTCCTTGAGCTCTGATACCACTGCTACAAACGGATGCGTGGAAGACCCTGCAAAATACCAAAGACAACATATTCCAATTCATGAAACACACGAATCTGCCTACCTAGCAAATCTCATAGCACATAATTTACATCGTACGCGAACATAGAGCAACAGACACCGAGAGAGAGTAAGCAAGAACGTACCAGTGCACCTCCTAGAGCGGAGTGCTACGCCGACACGGCAAGAGAGGAGGGAGGAGAGAAGAGAAGAAAGACAGACACTGGTTACAATCTCCCCCCGTGCAAGAGTGAGCGTTTTTCTCTTGCACGTATTTACTTTATAGATTTTTGAATGTTCAAAATGAATACACGATGTTTGACCGAACATTAATTGGCCATAGCTCATACAGAGTACTTTAATGATACTATTATAATAATCGGGTATCCTTTGTACATTCCATAAAGCATCTATGTCTTTACCACCTGTCAGTTGCAATAAACAATAAATACAATAATTTATCATTTCCATTACACCTATGACATATAAATTATCCTCTTCCAACACCTTAGCCTCGTCCTCTTCCACTTGTCATAGTTGCTGTTTTGTAAGATTCTCAAATTTTGGGTCTCTTCTAAAAATAAGAAAAATAGCTTTCAATACCTATTTTGTCAAATTTTGACTTAAGATGTTTGATTGACAGTATTTGAACGTTCTAAAGTAAAAAGCAAAGTCGTTTACATGTTCTAGTAGGTTAAATGGACGTTCGGTTCAGTTTTTAAAAAATCTACTATTTTTAACTCTTTCATGCTTTTAGGTACTTTTTTGCAAAAAGCAAGATCTGATCCTTAATCTATATGTTCCGATGAAGCTATGATTCAATTTTGTAAAAGACTGATTTTTGAGTGCTTTTCACGTTATTTATAGCTGTTCATGATTTTTAATGCTTTTTTAGTAAAAAGCGAGTACGCTTTCGTATTCCAGTGGACGAGAAAAACCTGTAGTTCAATTTTAAAAAATTTTACTTTTTTTAACGTTATTTTTAGCTTTTCGTACTTTTTGGCGTTTTTGAAAAGCAATATGTTTTTATGATAACCTAAATATAAAAATATTAATTTTAGTTTCCGTCGAATTTAAAAATGATCATCCAGAGCAAAAACGGGACAAGATGGGATTTTTACGAAAAATATTTTTATAAAAAACGGTACCGTAAATACGTCCGGGCAGTACGAGAAAATCATATTTATGTCGGGGCATTACCATTGCATTTCCATTGACTAATACGCTTAAGAAGGCTAGAGTGTTTACTTGGAATGAACGTGCTCAAGTTAGTTTTGGGAAACTCAAAGAATCCTTGGTGAATGCTACCATACTACTTCTTCCAGACTTCTTAAAGACATTCACTGTGCTCACTGATGCAAGTGGACAAGCAATTGGTGGCGTTCTGTCTCAAGAAGGAAAACCAGTAGCTTATGAATCTCGTAAGTTACGTATATATGAGTTAAATTATCCTACACATGACTTGGAATTATTGACCGTTGTGCATGCTCTTAAAGTATGGCGACATTATCTTCTTGGAAGGAGGTTTGAACTACATACCGATCATAAAAACCTAAAGTGGATCTACACCCAACCTGACCTTAATATGTGGCAGCGAAGAAGGATGGAGTTGTTATGCGAATATGATTTTGGAATTGAATATAAACCTGGGAAGGAAAATCTTGTGACCGATGCTTTAAACCGGAAGATTACTGTAACGGCTATCACAACCTCTATTTCTTTAATTGACCTTATTCGAGAAGGGTATGACTCATGACCCGTATTACTTAAGAATCCAATACTTGATGAACTTAAATAATCGCACAGAGAAACAAGAAAGGCAAATCAAAGGCTTTCACGTTGAAGGTGATGACCTTTATTTTGGTACTCGTCTTTGTATTCAAAATCAAGGTGGAATCAAACTTCAGATATTACAGGAATCTCATGATATACCTACAGCAGGACCTTTATCAATAGGTAAGTGTAAGAAGCTAAGTGTCAAATATTGTGGACCTTTTGTAATCACAGAACGGATTAATGATCAAACTTACAGACTCTTGTTACCACCACACATAAAGGTACATGATGCTTTTTACGTCAGTTTATTCAAGAAGTATGTATCTGATCCGCAACATATTCTTGATGATTCTCTATTATCTACATCGCAATATATTCTTGATGATTCTCTATTATCTACATCTACTGACGAAACTTTTGAAGTATATCCCGAAGTAATACTTCAGAGCAGAACCAAGCCTCTACGTAATCAGACCATTATTGAACACATTGTTAAATGGTCAACGTATCCTCAGAAAAATGCCACTTGGAAACGTGATGATATAATGAGATAAAATTATCCAGATTTCATGTCGAGATGAGAACACATCGAATTTTTCAACTGTGGAAAGATGTAAGATCCTCAAATTTTCGGTCTCTTCTAAAAATAAGAAAACTAGCTTTCAATATCTATTTTGTCAAATTTTGACTTAAGATACTCGATTAACAGTATATAAAGGTTCTAAAGTAAAAAGCAAGGTCGCTTCCATGTTCCAGTAGGTTAGACGGACGTTTGGTTCAATTTTGAAAAAATCCACTATTTTCAACTTTTTCATGCTTTTAGGTATTTTTTTGCAAAAAGCAAAGTCGAATCCTCAACTTACGTATTCCAAGGAAGCTATGGTTTAATTTTGTAAAATTCTATTTTTTTAGTGTTTTTCACGCTATTTATAGCTTTTCATGATTTTTAGTGTTTTTTAGTAAAAAGAAAATCCGCTTCCTTATTCCAGTGGACAAGGAAAACCCGAGGTTCAATTTTAAAAATTTTGCTTTTTTTTAACGCTATTTTTAGCTTTTCGTGTTTTTCGACGTTTTTGAAAAGCAATATGCTTTTTATGATGACTTAAATATAGAATATTAATTTTAGTCTCCTTCGGATTTAAAAATGATCACCCGGAGCGATATCGTAAATACGTCGGAACAGTACAAAAAAGTCGTATTTATGTCAGGACATTACGGTGTGACATAGTCTAGCTATGGTTTCCATTAGTTGGCCAGATACTTCTCAGATGGCCAATTTTGTTGTAAAAATTGAATGATAAGTGGGAGAATTGACCACCATAAGCTGTGCCATGTTTTTAGAAAAGACTGGAGCTTTTTCCCAAAAGCTAGGGACTATTCCAGGCTGAAAACTAGCGCTATCTATATGCTTGGGACACACTCCAGCCTGTTGTACTTGCCTTCTATAACTTGCCGGTTAGTGCTCAGTTTTAAATGCCGTCTGTTGCATTTACTACCGTAAGGCTATACGTATCTATTATACGGAGTGGTGCAAGCTCTTCATCACCATCTTCATAAGCTCTTCTCTCAAGAAGAAGAAGAAGAATGACACTCACTCACTACTTCCTTATTATCTTCTCTCTCGTTTCAACGGTGGGTACGTACTCTCCGAAAGCTTTCGTAGTGGATACCTCTACATAGCTCTCATCACCGCTCTCTTGCGGCAAAGCAAGAAGCCTTTCAACAGCTCCTAATCGATTCTAAAGCACGGTGAGAAGCTCTAAACTCCATAGCCACCATCTCTCTCTCTCTCTCTCTCTCTCTCTATGTCGTTTTTCTTAATAGTCACCCTCTCGGTGATTGTTTTTCCGCATACGCATGCATGTATGGATCAACCGAGTACATACGAAGTTGCCCCATGGTTATTTCATCATGTTTAACATTCTGATTTATGCACATGATGCGTTTATGGTCACGTGCATGCATAAAAAGTGCTTTTTGTTTCACGTCATAGTGGCGGTAAGAACATTGTTCTGGACATAAATCACAAACCGCTATGAATCAGCCTGAACCCTTTATACCAGAGATAAAGCACATCATTTAAAACATTTTCTCTCTTTGGTGTCATGTGAAAAACACGCACGAGCTAAAAGATATGGTCAAAAAACAGCTTGCTGCCCACTGCACTTAACCGAAAAAAAAATTGACATCAAGCTTCTTCGAGAACCACTAAATAGATTCACCGGATTGGCAAACCCACATAATCAATTGAAAAGCTTGATGAAACTTGATAATGAATGAATTTAGGTCTCCGTTATCACTTCGGGAATCTGAGTTATTAATCGCTCTATAACCGGTTTTACCTTCACGCGTAGGTGTGCTACCAAGGGGGGGTACTATATGACGTCATGAGTTGACCGAGTTGTTTTCATATGTTTTATGGTTTGTTCTAATAAGTTGATTTCAATCATTAAATGGCCATAAACTTATGTGAAAGTGTATAGTTAAACATCCCGACTTGCATAAGCAAAAATAAATAAAGTGGCTTTCTTTTGGGGTTACCGTTTGTTGTGTGAGTACCATATGGGTAAAGTGATGTGATAGAGTGATAGTCTATATTATGGAGCTGAGCTTGATGCATGGGTTTGAGGTCAAATACTTTCAACTGCATGTATCACATACTCCCGAAAATGCCAAAAATTTATTTTTTGCATATATGTGAAGTTATGGTTTATGGTTGACTTAAAGGTCGGAGTTGTTTTGCATCATGTTTCTGGTGATAGAATGTTACCATGTAATGTATGGAAACTCATGGATAGACGTGGATGCCTCATATGCATGGTTGTGATTGCTTTCCATCTTCCTACGTCAAAAACTAACTCTATGTGCTAAGGAAGTAAAGTACAGATGTGATGTATCAACTTTGCATGGTTGGATGTGGTCAAAATTGGATTGTTGGTCGAGCTCTTTTTATACATGAAAGAATCACGTCTTAAGGGTCACATGTGTGTAAACTCCGATTGATTACAAGGGATGTGTCAAACTCCAAGGGTGAGAGTTGGTTCAATGTGATTATGATTCATGGTTAAGGGCTGAGATTCCCTTATGGATTATGGTTAATATTCTATGGTGTAAGCCGGTGTGGCTCATGTTTTTCTTTCTAGATTTGGTTATGCTGCCAAAATTTTTGGAGCCATGTTACATTCTGAAGTGGTTATGCAGAATTGGTTGTGCCTCACCCAAGTTGGGTGGAGTGCTCGGATTATGGTTTACGGTTTTGGGATTGGATCATGAACTGATTTGGATTATTTATGGAAGACGTGTAAGGGTAGAGATCTTGTACAATCTAACTTCTTGGAAAAGATTGTTTGTACATCTGGGAAGTGATATTGTGATTGGACTGATGTGTTAAGTTTCTCATGGCAGCATCGCTACAAGACTAGGATCACCTACATCGCTTAGCCTTAGACTAAAGGGTCATTGACCTAGGGCTTTGCTGGATCGAGGGGTTTGCCTATGTCTTCTTCTTTTTGTTAGGCTCATCTACACAATTAGTGCGTCGGGGGTTGAATAACCTACACGGCTAACGTGTCGGGGATTTTGCCTTGGCTTTACCTAAACACACGGTGATGGGCATCAAAGAGGCGTGGCGCCTAAACTGGTATGGTTGGTGTTGATACCCTACCACCTACTAGTACTTGGGATCCTTTCACAGCTCGAGTTCATGGAGGGAGGCGAAGCGGCCTCAGCTTATGTCTGACTCAGGTAGGTTGGAGGTGTTCTGGCTTGCTCCCGGCGAAGTGAAATTCTCTTTGTCCGTACTAAAGCAGAAGTGAATGGGTGGACCACAGGGTCCGATGCTCTACTAGTTTTTTTTGTCATAAACTTTTTGATGTTATGGTATACCCAGATTTTGTCATTGCATTAATACATGGTTGTCTGTTCCATTTAGATGGAAGATTCTCTGTTGTCATCTTCTCATGTTTCTGTGCACTCTATTTCACCCTCCACTATACTCTCTCTCTCTCTCTCTCTCTCTCTCTCTCTCTCTCTCTCTCTCTCTCTCTCTCTCTCTCTCTCTCTCTCTCTCTCTCCGTAACGCGGTGTACACATATATTCACCCTCCACAATGTTATATTTTTCTTGAGTACGCTTTCATTCATAACACCCATTCAAGGGTAGCACTAGTCGTTAGGTACCTCTGGATATAGTCCAACTCATGACCTAAACTCCATGCTTGGTCTGGCGCTAAGAACTCCTCCCATGCGTATGCTTCCGGAACTTTGATGTATATTGAAAAATTGTATAAAAGTGTAAATTGTATATTTTGTGCATAGACCCCTTTGGGGGGGGGGGGGGGGGGGGGGGGGCGTATCTCTCACTATTCGTCTTTTGAATCCTCCTTGGTTGAGAGAGAGAGACAGAGAGGGAAACGAAGAAGAAGAGAGACAATAGATTAAAGAGAAATAGAGGGGGGGAGAGAGAGAGAGAGAGAGAGAGAGAGAGAGAAGAAGAGAGACAATGGATTAAAGAGGAGAAAAATGAAACATACCTTCCAAAAAATAGAAGGGTGCTTCATTGTACACGGACTGAAACTCCCTCGCATTTACCCTTCCTTTCTACTGAAAGGCAACGCCAACAAAGAATGAAAAGAAAAATCAAGGTAGATGGGTTCAACGTTTTTTTTGGGCTTCATCAAAAGGAATCTCAAGTGATTTTCCTTCGCTTTTAAGTCAAAATGGAATCCAAGAGCTAATTGGAAGGGGCGAGGGCAGTGATGTTACACGTGGAAACAATAGGGCAAGAGATCTCCACCTTGTCGATCGTGAGATCAACCATAGAGTCAAATCAAGCTTCGAGCTTCCTAAGGCGAGCTTTGAGATCCTGATTTTCCTCCATGATCGATCAGAGATGCTTGGAGTTGCTCGATCCGATCAAATTTCTTGGGGATGCTACAATGGCAGCGAAATTCAGTTGCATTCTTGCAAGGGTCTTCACAGTGTTGAGTTTTGCCATGGATCTCTAATGATGATGGCCAAGAGGGCAAAGTCTATGGGTAGCTTAATGCCCACACATTGGTGGCGTGTAGGCTACAACTTAATGTCATAGCAAAGGTGAACAAGAGCTTTGAAGTGCTTGGTGAGGAGCTTTGAACATGTTGTTCGATGCAAGCAACAAAGGTAGCATGGTGAGGAGCTTGGCACGCAGTAGCGCAAGCATTAACCTATGCTTCAAGGTGGTGAGGAGCCTTGCATGCAACAGTGCAAGCAATAAACATGTGCTTTGGTAGCCTGGTGATGAGCTTGGCGAGTAGCAGCACGCTTACTTGCTGAAAGAGTTGGGCAGGTTGGGCTTAATGCCCCCCCTCAGAGTGTTGTCCCTCACACCTGAGGAGGACTGGCAATGGCAAAGAAACTAGGGTTTTTGGCTGCACACACACACACACACACACACACAGAGATGGTCTTCCTCAGCACGAAGGTGCAAATAGAGCAAGACATGGCGTATGTGATGGTGAGCTCTACGCACAAGCGGCCATACAGGGGACGAGGGGGGTGAGTGATGGCAACATGGTTCTTCTTTTCCCTTTGGATTTCCAAATCTCTGGGTAGGTATATCCAAGACAGATAACTTGGGTTTCTTGCTCTTAGGTCTGCCCAATCTCGAAAAAATGAAAATCCTTTCAAAACATCTTAAGTGTATAAGTGAAGGGTGAGTTTAGGAAATGAAAAGACCCATGAAAATCAAAATCAATATACTTATTGTGTCCATACACAAAGAGATGGTCGAGTTTACATAGATACATATGGGTTTCGAACTCCGAGCAAAACTTTTTGAGCAATCTTAAAACCGAGCTTAGCCAAACATAATTGATATTATTAAAAATCATAAAAGACATTTGCATAGCAAAAGACATACAATAGTTTAGCTATCCCTAAACACCCCCCCCCCCCCTTTCTCTCTCTACCCAAACGACAACTTATTTGAAAATTGGAATATCCAACTATACTATAAGGTATCCCTACATCATCAGTTTAGATTGGCTACCATGGCTGTCGACCCACTGTCGATTTGTTAGTCCTGAGCTTCTCCACTACTGCTACCCATCCAAAAGCGTCAATGCTAGTAATAATGGTAGCAGCAGCACCCATAGCCTCTCAGCTCTTTCCTATGAGGATTCGCACTAGCATCGACAGTGAGATGCCTTGTGCCCTACCTTTACTTTTCCCTGATGGTGGTCTCTTATGCAATGTGTCCCAAACTACACTAGTTGCATTCACCATATCGATTGCATGTATCCACCACCTCCATAGCTTTTGTATATAGGCGCGCATATTGCCTTGCAAGGAAAATAATTGCTTGCCTAGCTATTACAAACAACAAGTGTGGGATTAAAGACTAACAGGACTCACCACCTTATGATATTGTTTGTGGAGAAACATATTTGTGAAGATTTTAACGGCAATTAATAGCTTATGAGGCGACCGTGTTGTTCAAAGAAGCACCCTAGTCCTTTTTGGAGGTGGTAGCTTAGGCAGCTATTAGTGAAGGAAAGAGAAGGATGTCAGGCAAGCACCCTAGTCGTTTTCAGAAAGTGGTAGGTCTTACCAGAGGAAAGTGAAAGGTGTCAGGCAAGCAACATGGATGCCAAGTCGCTCACGGCTAGAGCTTCACATGTGAAGCACCCACCCTCAATTAAGCTTTACCTAGGATGTATACCTATATCAGTTCTTTTGATGCCCTTGGTAGGACAAGCAAGAAGCTTCATTCTTTTGAAGCCTTATGATATTGCACTCAATCTTGGGATGTCATTTCAAGCCTTCTGTTATTGTAGTCTACCTTGGGACATCCTTGTAGAAGAGCTTCCCTTCCTCATGTCTCAGAAGCTTAACACTTACTGTGGCATCCAATTGTGATGGAGTGCTGCTACAAAACCGGCAAGGAAGTTCAAGGCTATTGAATTTCTGTGCAGTGTACATCAGTGGTTGCCATTCATATCATTAGTAGGAGCTGTGTATGGTTGTCTCTGAGAGCTTTTCTTGCTTCGAATTCAAGGTTTTTTTTAGTTTTGGAGATCGCCACCATGTCCTCTCTCTCTTTCTCTCTCTCTCTCTCTCTCTCTCTCTCTCTCTCTCTCTCTCTCGAAAAAAAAAAAAAAAAAAAAAATGCATCTCTTGAGTGGTTTTATGCTTACAAGTGTTTGCAAGTATGTTGGGAAAGGTTTACAAGTATGGATGCACCAAGACAAATCTGGTACGTAGACCAAGACGGGAGAGAGACATATTTGGGTATGCTCATAAAATCACCGGCATAAATATCTTCATCATCATATCCATTTGCAGTTTTTGAATCATGCACTGAAACAATAAAACCCACATTGCAAGGGGCAATGGAGCAGAGAGTGTCCCCTCTCTCAATGTGGAACCTAGGTGGTATACTTGGGTTTGTAGATAGTGGCTTCACCATCTTGTAGACGCTCCATGCAATGCCACAAACGAGGCCACAGAGAACAACGATGCTTGCCATCATTGCCACCACTCCCTTGTTATGCCCATTCCTACTTGGCTTAGTAGACTACATGCTCTCGGGTCTCTTTTAAGCTACAGGCAATAAACAACCCCAAAAGCACAAGTTGCAATTGGTTGTAGTTGAAAGCCTCTCTCTCTCTCTCTCTCTCTCTCTCTCTCTCTCTCTCTCTCTCTCTCTCTCTCTCTCTCTCTCTCTCAAAAACTAAAAAAAAACTACTGGCGCAAACTATTTCTTGTGGGTTTTTTTTAGTGTTTGGCAGAGAGAGAGAGAGAGAGAGGTTAGAGAGAAGGGAGACCCATCTTATATAGATTTCTAGAGCGCCTTTCCACCGCCATCAAACGTGCACGTTTGCGTACACATATCGTCACAAAAACATCTCCATCGCCAACTTCACACAGCTTTGATAGGTCAAGCTTCTATAACCCTAATTCATTTTATCATCGGTCCCTCTACTAAGTGTGTCTGTTTATGCTAATCTCGTTTTGTGTTGCTGTTGAGTTGAGAAATGGTTGCAGCTAAGTTGAGAAATCTCTCTCTCTCTCTCCATCTCTCTCTCTCTCTCTCTCTCTCTCTCAAAAACTTTAAAAAAAAAACTCAGTTGCAGATACCACGCGCGCGACGCATGAGAGAGAGAGAGAGATTGTCGACATCAGTGCGGGGAAAATCAATTTCACAAACATACAAAATTCAAGATTCAAATAGGAAATTTTTCCAACTAACATACATTATTTACAATTTACCTCTATTTTCATGAATTTTCCGAACGGATTTTCTCCTTCTCCCCCTCCCTTTATCTGACTATTTTGAATTCTCAACATTCACTACTCAACCAAAGCCTTATAAAAAAACTACTGGAAACAGTCTGTGCCCGCGCGGATTGTAGGTTTTTTTAAAAGGCTTTGGTAGAGACAGAGAGGGACTTTTCTCAACTCATCTGCAAAATTTAGACGCACAAGAGAGAGAGAGAGAGAGAGAGAGAGAGAGAGAGAGAGAGAGAGAGTCGGCATTACTGTTCATGGAAAATCAATTTCACAAACGTACAAAATTCAATTCATTTTGTAGCTTTTGGAGGTCTCTCTCTCCAATCATGTAATGACCATAGCTTTGGATTGACTACTCTACACATATTCAATCCCTTCTACAACTATGACTACTCAATGTTTGATGGCTAAGGATACTCAAATGTGGAGTTCTAAATAATCTTGCTAGAAGCTTCAACTAGTTGCTTTAAGAACTCTTCCCCTGAAATCTAGAAGGATTGGAGTTCCATTTTTCATATTCAGTGTATCTCCAGAAAAACTGAAGGGCCTCCAAAACTGAAGGGCCTCCTTATAACTCGGGTCAGTCAAAAGTCAACCTACCAATTTTCAAAAAAAATTCCAACTCTTTGTTTCGCAAACCTATTTTATTCTTCATGCCATAAGGTCCAAATTTGTGACACCAAGGATCTACACCCTAACTAGATACGGTAAGATAAGCACTAATTATCCATTATTAATCTAGATAGCACTTAAAAAAATTAGTATAGGTGTGTATAATAGTGTGTGCGCGCGTGCGCATATCTACAACAATGTACATGTGTGTGTGTGTGTGTGTGTGTGTGTGTGTGTGTGTGTGTGTGTGTGTGTGTGTGCGCGCGCGCGCGCGTGAGAGAGAGAGAGAGAGATCAATAATGCAAGCTCAGTAACCTCAAATGCTATCCAAGCTGGGGTTTTTGTTTTTAAAATATGAGGCAGCTACAATCAAGGTGGGTTATTGTTAGCTTCAAATACAAAGTAGTACCAAATGAACTTCTGTAGCTGATGAGGAGGCATAAACTGTTTCACATAGGTTTTTGTATGGGAAAATTTGCATGTGCACGTGCGTACACACACACACACACACACACACACACACGTGCAACAAAGAATACTTTCTCATTAGTTTCCTTGGACCTCTACAACCCAACTTCAGCTGCCCATGTTTTTGGGTCTCGATTATCAAATTCCTTGAGAGCTACTCGTTCTCTTGGGCGACCATGGAGTGAACTTTTTGATCGATCCTGTTTTGCAAAACTAGACTCGCCAATTGGGAAGGCAACAAATAGAGTGCACAAGAATTGGGATACTTTCATCTGCAACATTGGACCTCCTTTTGATAGTGTTTTATCCCCCACTTTACAATACATGTAGCAATCCATGCCGACGCGAATGGCTACACATACGTATAGTCAGCTAAGTTAGATGTCTTCTCAATATACAGTGAGAAAAGCTTTGAGCTCTTTTCTAGAGATGTATTTTAGGTACTTTGTACACTTCCATATGGGTTCCGACATTGCAAAGGCATTGGGCAATCCGTGAATGTGGCCACACATAGCTTCCTTTTATTTTCTCCGCAGAAAAAAGGACCCCATAGCTTTGAACAATCCCAACCCCCTGTCCAAACCTTTATTTTGGTCCTATTTTGCTATACTTAAAGTCTATTGTGTAATGTGTAAAAAGCTCAGAAAACTCATAAAATATATTTTGTGGCTATAGTACTGATAGAATGCCACATGAGATGTTGCTAATAAAAAGCTCAATGTTTGTGAGAAAGTCGCTCGGTGTTTTCTTTGCTCGAGAATGTTCGTTTGCCATTTAGTAAGACTCGTTTTTCTTTTGCTTATTTTCCTTTTAAGTTTTTTTCTCTTTAGTGTGTGTCCTTGCACTAGCGGGTTTTTTTTTCTTTTTTTTGAAGCCATTAGGAGAGCCACTAGAGTACATAATGAGGTCTTGAAACGAAAAAAACCAAGTTATACTGTAAAAGAAAGTGACATATTAAAACAGCAAAAAAGCATTTTAGAACAAAGAAGGCCAAGAAAATCAAATAAGGCCTTAAATGAAGGACCCATTTACAAAAGGAAGGCATTCAACCTTTTTATCCCTTTCTTTTTTTTTTGCAATACTCACAATTGTGAGTGAAGACGCTATATTAACTCAAAAAATAATATGCAAACAACCTCAAGCACTACATACGGGCAATGATTCCAAAAGGGGACTAGCTCAAAAACGTAGCCGGATATAGACGTAAAGTTGCTAAGTATTACCTCCCAAGTAGCCAATGTAGTGACGTGCATGTTTCCATTCTTTGGCATTAGCGGCTACCCCTCTCTTTGCTCCTACAACAAGAATAATCTCAGTGCTCTCACACACAATATCATTGAATTGAGCCACAACATATTTTTCCTCCAAGAGGTGAAGGTTCCTCGCATTCCAAATCTATTTTAGATAACAGAATCTGGTGACTTAGGTGCACACTATAATGGTTTGGTTTTGCAATCTACTTCCTGCTAGAATCAAGTCTTTTGTAGACAAGACAATCTTTCAAGTATTTCGTATCTATTTGCAAGTTCTTACGGGCCAGACTGTGTGCCAAGGGAGCTTTTGAACAAATAGAGGGGTTCTCCTGAAGCTGTTCTACAACCGGAGAAAGTGTCAGTGCCTATCCCTCTAGAATAGATCTTGATCCCAATTGGGAGATAACTTCGCGCATCACCTTCCATATAAACATCTTCATGAAGTTAAGCCATTTGATCTCTTAGAGGAGATTTATTGTTTTCCACCATCGCTCTTCTGATCAATTTTCCTTCCATACCTTAACGAGCGGAGTGAACCTATTTGCTTTGTATACCAGCTTGTTATAGGTATCTTGGAGTTGGATCTTACAAATAGCAATGAATCAATTACAAATATTTTCACAAGCAATTGTTTACCCCCTGGTAGGGACAACCCTTGGATTTTCCCTCTTGTTGCATAGTCGTCAAGCAAGGTTACCAAAGGGTGTGAGCCAAAAGAACAGTGGAACAAGATGGTAGCCTCGCTTGACAGATCTTTTGACCTCAAACATTCCCACAATCTTGTTATTGAAACGGCTAACTAGCATGTTGGCACTGATATCTAGCATGTTGGCGTTGATATCTAGCATAAGACCTCATGATCCATATAAACTTTTATGATAATGGCAGACTCAAAAGTTGCACTACCATCTTTGCGATTTTTGATTATTTCCCACGACTTGTGGCCATGGCTCTTCTACTTCTTGAATGGGCATCATTCCTTGTGACATGGTATCATTTGTTGTGTTTGCAACTACCCATTGTATCCAATTGTACTTTGATTTTAGGTCTCGTTTGATGATAGCTTTCTTTTCCTTGTGCTCACTTTCCCTCTCCTTTTGATGTGTCTTCACTTCTTGGCTGGAAATGTTTGTATTTTTTGGCTGCATTAGAGCTTATGCGGTCTCTATGAGTCGTTTGAACATTTCCAATCTCTTCGTCTCGAATTTGAGATGCGGGTATGTCAACCATCTTTGTTGTGAAGTCTAGTTGGTCTTCAGTCATTTTCGCAGGCTTGCAAACAGAGCGTCTAAGGGTTCCAATACTTTGTCCACCAAGACTCAACCACTTGATGAAATTTTGGAAGACTCCGCTCCTTCTACCTTTTCCTTGTTGTCCTTTTCGCATTTAAGCCGCTCCCTAGTTTGTTGCAAGGTAGTCTTTTCTTTAAACCTTTTGGCTTTCATTTTGTCTCTTTTTTCTTTCTAGGATTTTCTTTAGGTCCTAATCATTAAACTCTTGAATTAGGTTTGATCTGGTGGTTATGGATCGTCCTCAATCGGCATGTTTCTTACAGCTTCTTGAGGCTGAGCTCAAATAGTCGACTCGATTTTAGATCCACTTGAACAAGACAAAACTCTAATAACATTCATCGTTGCTTTTAATTTGTTTTCAGGATTCTAGGGGCAGTTTGGAAGTACATGATCGATCGCATAACCCTCACAAAAATATTTTTTTGCTCACCTTTGTGTTGGTTAATATGTGGCCAATAATTACCTCTACATTCATAGCAAGGACCTTCCGATTGAGCGGCTTGTTGTGCCCCCATTGATAGTCCTATCCTAAGAGGATAACCCTCATAAAAATCTTTGTTAAATCACCTTTACGTGGGCTAACCTGTGGCCAATATTTACCTCCACATTCATAACAAGGACCTGCCGATTGAGCAGCTTGGTGTGTTCCCATTGGCTATCCTATCCTAAGAGGATATCCTCTAGGTTTGTAGTTGTAACAGACTTGGACACTCCAAGTCAAAAATCAATCGCGACAGCACCAAATAACCACCTCAAAACAATTCACAGATCACAATAGATTTGCCCTGGCCCGGCGGAGTTCCGAGCCTAAAGATATAGGCCCCAAAGACTGGCGCCCCTTTCAGTATTTCTTTTTCTATTAATCAATCATCAAAGTACAAGAGAGCGGTTAGGGTTTCACTCTCAGACTCTGCGTCCAGATGCTCTGAGAAGTGAAGCCCTCACCACTTATTTAAAGATACAAGGGATGACCAAAAGCAGAGCCCCAAAAGCTTTTAAAATAAAAAGCATCAGTTCTCTCTCTCTCTCTTAAGAGAGTCTTTTCTCTTTTTTTATAAACAAAAGGTAAGTTCGCGTCGTTCATCATTTTTCACAAAAAAAAATTCAGCCTCCGCGATTTTCAAAAATTAGGGTTTCTTGCACAAATTAGGGTTTGCAAGAATTTTAGGGTTTTTGGCAAAAATTAGGGTTTTTGTTGTCCGCCACGTCATCACTTTGTGACATACCCCCCTCTTGAAAGCATTGTAATCGACCACGATTACCCCTGCAAAACTGACAAAAGCCATAAACCGTCTTAGCAGACACTGACTGTTAGTACCTACGTACTAGGAACACACGTCTAGCACATGTACAAAATCGAAAGTCACATCACAGGACATCACCAGCCATCACATGACATTCAACATTCATTCGGATCTTAGACCATGATTTATCGGCAATGTAGCTAGCAATCACATCTAGGTCCGATCGGGACCTCATCGATGTCCGATTGACTAACCCCTATTGCAACCATGCCTATTCGAGATCAATCAGACCAAAATGTTGCAGTCATTTCGGCTATCAATTCCTGCACTCAAAAGAAGTCAAGAACAAATCAGTATCATAATCAAGAATTCCATTTCATAAAGTCATCCAGTAGAATACTATCAGCTCTCAGTATCCCTGAAGCTCAAAGAGACATCAGTGACTTTAGTATCAAAATCCAGGCATCTGTTGACAAGGGAGCGGAGTGACTCCACTCTTGTGCATCCCACAGCACCAGATCTCCGGCCAAGCTGAATTCTGGGTTCTGTTTGGAGCAGACTATGCTAAACCAAAACATCGATGTAAAGTTTCACAATCTGAGGAGTATCTACTAGGTCCACCTCCTCCATCCACTTCGCATCAAATGCAGGAAAGTTCTTGAACTAAACCAAGAACCGCTTTCGGACTTTACCTTTCTTCGTATCGTTATGTGCCAAAATCTGTTCAGGAACAAGCATCTTCTCGTTTTCTTCCACTGCGGGTTGCTCATCAGGCTCCCCATCATCAGGCACATCACCCTTAACAGGGTTCAAGAGACTCACATGCAATGCATTGTGAATCCTCCAAGTATCTGGCAGTTTCAATCGGAAGGAGACATCATTTATCTTGTCAGTGATCTGGAAAGGTCCGTAGTATCGCATACTAAGCTTTGGAAAAAGCCTCTCCTTTCCAATTTTTTTTCGTAGGCGTGCCTTCTCAAAAGTAAGAGCACCCAATCATCCTCCTTCAATTTCAAGTCGCGGCGATGGCGATCCATTGCCTTTTTCTGTCGTTCTTGAGACTCCTGCAAAGTCTCGCGAACCTTGGCAAAAGCCGTATCCAAATCTCGGGAATATTCATCCGCTTCAAATATCTAATCTTTCGTGCTCAGGAAGGATGGAACCTCCGCAGCAATTTCAACAATCTCACATGGCGTCTTCCCCGTCGAAGAGTGTATCGTGTTATTGTAGGCAAATTCCACCAAAGGTAAGTTCTTTTCCCATTAAGTCTTCAGATCCGAGATACAAGACTTCAATAAATCTAAAATCACTGAATTGGCAATCTCAAATTGCCCGTCAGTCTGCAAGTGGAACGATGACGAGAACTGCAATTGCGTGCCAATGTTCTCCCAAATTGCCTTCCAAAACAAACTCATAAATCTGGGGTCTCTGTCGGAGAGAATCGTCTCAGACGTGCCATGTAATCGAAAAATCATCGTGATCATGCTGTGTTCTCGGGAGATCAAACAAAAATGAAATCCATTTCAATATTGTCCCAGGGGCGGGTGGGTATGGGTAAAGGGTGTAACAACCCTGTGCCTTATGCCTGTCAAAATTGACCTTCTGGCATACTAAGCAACTGCACACAAACTCTTCCACATCCTTTTTGAGTGTCGGCCCAAAGAAGAATCTCTCTACCCCCTTCATGGTGGTAGCAATGCCGCGGTGACCCGTAAAAGGTGGACAGTGGCATTCAGTCATAAACTTATCCCTCAACGGCTATGTAACGCACAACATAGTCTTTTTCAGCAAGTAGCCTTCCCGAAGGGAGTATCCAGCTACTGTCTCCCCATCCCGTATCTGTGTGAAAATATCTGCAAAATTTGTATATGTGGCATACAGATCGACCATATCCTCGAAGCTCCTATGATGTATCGCGGAAACAGCCAGAACCAACGGTTTCCGAGACAAAGCATCTGTCACCACATTCTTTTGTCCCTGCACATGGACAATCTGGAAGTGGAACTATGACAAGATGTTCGCCCACCGCATCTGCTTTTCCGAAAGTTTCTTCTATGACAAGAAGTAGCGCAAACTCTGATGGTCTGTAAAGACAGTAAAATCCGCTCCGAGTAGGTAATGCCGCCACTGAGTAAGAGCATGGATAACCGCCAAAAGCTCTTTCTCATAGATCTGTGCTGTCATCTCCGGCCTAGAGAACAAACGGCTCTCGTAAACTATGACATGGCCTTCTTGCATCAAGACCGCACCCAGACTACGACCACAAGCATCACAATATACTTCAAATGACTTCTGCAAGTCCGGCAAAGTCAAAATAGATCCCGTAGTCAATTTCTCTTTCAATGCCCGAAAGGCAGTCACCTCTGTGGGTCCCCACGAAAAAGGTACTCCTTTCTGTGTCAAGGTATGCAAAGGGGAAGCAAGCCAAAAGAAAGCCAAAAAGCACCGCAAAAAAAGCAGAAGAAAAGCGTTGACTTCCCGAGATATTTGGGTCGTCAATCGACTTTTGACAAGGCAAAGAAACAGAAGAAGCATGTTCGATTTGAAGGAGTACCCAGTTCTTCTTCTTCTGACAGTTCTTCTAGCTCCTGAGATTCGAGCGAAGAAGACAGAAAAGGTAAAAAGCAAAGCAAGAAACAAAGCTTCGGAAAGGGCAAGAAAAAGGCAAAGAAGACTACATCTCGCCCAGAGACTGACAGTTCTACTGAGGACTCGTCTACAGACAGCTCATATTCCGATGATGGAAACTTTTATGCGAACAAGAAGAATTTTTTACAAAGCCAACCAGTATGACTTTCTCGAAGATGAAAGCAAGAAAGTCCGAGAGTTTAAGGAAGGTGGCCACTCGATCGAGTTTGATACTTTTTCAGGATACTCGGATGCTTCGAAGGCTTTGTCTTTTTTCAACTGTTTGACATCGCCTTCGCGGGAGGACGCTATTCAAAGCACTCCAAGATTCGGAGAGCTACCTCTTACCTTAAGGGGAATGCTCGTACTTGGTGGTCCACGCTTGCTTTTAACAAGAGTGCGCCAGTTAAATGGCTGAAATTTAAGAAGCTTTTTATTTCTTCTTGGTTTACGCAAGAATATGAACGAGATGTACGAGCTGCTTGGAACCATCTTCGGATGACCAAGAAAGATACAATCAATGCTTATTGTGAAAAATTCTGGAGCTCTTTTCTACCTGCCTCTTCATTCAAGAAGATCTCGTTCAGAGAACAGATTGAGCGGTTTACCTTGGGTCTACCTACAGAGATCCGAGATCACTGCTTGGAACAGAAGTCAACTTCTATTCAGGAGTTGATGAGTCATGCGAAGCGGGGCTTTGCCATTCACTCTGGCAGTTTGACCTACGCCACAGATAAGGCCATGACACAACGAGCCGAACAGACTTCTGGGAATGAAAGTAGAAAGAAAAAGAGCAACCCAGAGAAAAAAAGATGCACGACCCAAGCTTACTCCTGAGGAGAGAGCTCGCTTCATCAGAGAGGGGAAGTGCTTTGGATGCGGGGAACATGGACATATCTCCGCGAAGTGCCCTAAAAAGGCACAGAAAGAACAGAATGATAAAGATGACCACAGGTCTGAGAGTTAGAGAGCAGCTGAGAAATGTGGCAGAAAAGGCAGATAGAAGAGCAGAACTGGTACCACATGGCGTGGGACTTGCACCGAATCAAATGAATGAAAGTACAAACTTTGTCGCTTTTTGGGGCAAAGTGAAGGATCAGGAAGCTCTTTTGAAGGAGCCAAGGCCAACTTCTTTTCACTTGGAATTGGCGGCTCGATTTGAAATTACGCCCGACAGACTGACGCCACAAGCGGAGGTAGTTCGACTGGCACCCGGATGGGATGTTGCCATTACACCGAGCATTGGCAAACTTCGTTTGCAATGACAGGGGTGTTCAAGGCACGCGAGTGACGTTCTACTCAGGATCCCTTGGTACCACAAGAACTATGCCGTGGTTGACTACCAGGCCGAGAAAGCGACTTTGATAAATGAAGGGCTTATAGATTGTACTTGATGAACTTCAGTTTCTTACTCATTCTTTTGGAAGAGAACTGAACGATGGATAAAGGTTGAATATGTTTTGACCTGATCAAAAGAACGCCAAGATTTTTCTCCACACTCATATGTTTTGACCTGATCAAAAGAACGCCAAGATTTTTCTCCACACTCATGCCGATTGCTTTTCAGAGGGCCTGAAGATCAAACCATTGATCTGATACCTAGAAGCACGCCACCGAATCGGCCACCTTATCGTGTGAGCCGAGTACAGAATGAAAAGAATATGAACCCAGTGAAAGACCTCTTGGAAAAGGGTCTTGTCCAACCTAGTACTTCACCGTATTGTTCTCCAGTGTTGTTGGTTTTGAAGAAAGACGGATCTTGGAGAATGTGCATCGATTATAGCACTCTCAACGAAATCACCATCAAGAACAGATTTCCGATTCCTAGGATCGATGATATACTCGACAGGTTACAGGGATCCTCGTGCTATAGCAGGATTGACTTGAAGAGTGGATATCATCAGATCAGGATAGCGCCAGGAGATGTCTACAAGACAGCTTTTCAGACGACTTTTGGGTTATTTGAGTTTTTGGTGATGCCTTTTGGCTTAACCAATGCTCCTGCGACATATAACCGGATGATGGATAGGATTTTTTGAGAGTACAGGCTATTTGTTGGCACTTTCTTTGATGACATCATTGTTTTCTCAAACAATGAGGCAGAACACAGAGATCATCTGCTTCAAGTCTTTCAGGCATTACGAGATCACACGTTAGTGATTAATGCAAAGAAAAGTGAATTTTTCCTATCGGAGATACACTTTTTGGGACACATTGGGTCAGCAGCAGGAGTGCAAATGGACTCGGCCAAGATAGAGACTATCCGTGATTGGCCCGATTTGAGGAATGTCCATGAAGTTAGAAGCTTCTTGGGACTGTGTTCGTACTACAGGCGGTTCATACGAAAGTTTGCAGAGGTTGCTTCCCCTTTGCATACCTTGACACAGAAAGGTGTACCTTTTTCGTGGGGACCCACAGAGGTGACTGTCTTTCGGGCATTGAAAGAGAAATTGACTACGAGACCTATTTTGACTTTGTCGGACTTGCAGAAGTCATTCAAAGCATATTGTGATGCTTGTGGTCGTAGTCTGGGTGCGGTCTTGATGCAAGAAGGCCATGTCATAGCTTACGAGAGTCGTTTGTTCTCTAGGCCGGAGATGACAGCACAAATTTATGAGAAAGAGCTTTTGGCGATTATCCATGCTCTTACTCAGTGGCGGCATTACCTACTCGGAGCGGATTTCACTGTCTTTACAGACCATCAGAGTTTGTGCTACTTCTTGTCACAGAAGCAGCTTTCGAAAAAGCAGATGTGGTGGGCGAACATCTTGTCACAGTTCCACTTCCAGATTGTCCATGTGAGGGACAGAAGAATGTGGTGGCAGATGCTTTGTCTCGGAAACCGTTGGTTCTGGCTATTTCCGCGATACATCATAGGAGCTTTGAGGATATGGTCGATCAGTGTGCCACAGATACAAATTTTGCAGATATTTTCACACGGACACGGGATGGGGAGGCAGTAGCTAGATACTCCCTTCGGGAAGGCTACTTGATAAAAAAGACTATGTTGTGCGTTACACAACCATTGAGGGAAAAGGTTATGACTGAGTGCCATTGTCCACCTTTTACGGGTCACCGCAGCATTGTTACCACCATGAAGGGGGTAGAGAGATATTTCTTTTGGCGGAGACTCAAGAAGGATGTGGAAGAGTTTGTGCGCAGTTGCTTGGTATGCCAGAAGGTCAAGTTTGACAGGCATAAGGCACAGGGATTGTTACAACCTTTACCCATACCCACCCGCCCCTGGGAAAATATTGAAATGGATTTCATTTTTTTGATCTCCCGAGAACACAGAATGATCACGATGATTTTCCGATTACATAGCACGTCTGAGACGATTCTCTCCGACAGAGACCCCAGATTTATGAGTTGGTTTTGGAAGGCAATTTGGGAGAACATTGGCACGCAGTTGCAGTTCTCGTCATCGTTCCACTTGCAGACTAACGGGCAATTTGAGATTGCCAATTCAATGATTTTAGATTTATTGAAGTCTTGTATCTCGGATCAAAAGACTCAATGGGAAAAGAACTTACCTTTGGTGGAATTTGCCTACAATAACACGATACACTCTTCGACGGGGAAGACGCCATGTGAGATTGTTGAAATTGCTGCGGAGGTTCCATCCTTCCTAAGCACGAAAGATTAGATATTTGAAGCGGATGAATATTCGAGAGATTTGGATACGGCTTTTGCCAAGGTTCGCGAGACTTTGCAGGAGTCTCAAGAACGACAGAAAAAGGCAGCGGATCGCCATCGTCGCGACTTGAAATTGAAGGAGGATGATTGGGTGCTCTTACTTTTGAGAAGGCACGCCTAAAAAAGAAAAAGGGAAAGGAGAGGCTTTTTCCAAAGCTTAGTATGTCATACTACGGACCTTTCCAGATTACTGAAAAGATGAATGATGTCTCCTTCCGATTGAAACTGCCAGATACTTGGAGGATTCACAATGCATTGCATGTGAGTCTCTTGAACCCTGTTAAGGGTGATGTGCCTGATGATGGGGAGCCTGATGAGCAACCCGCAGTGGAAGAAAACGAGAAGATGCTTGTTCCTGAACAGATTTTGGCACATAACGATACGAAGAAAGGTAAAGTCCGAAAGCGGTTCTTGGTTTAGTTCAAGAACTTTCCTGCATTTGATGCGAAGTGGATGGAGGAGGTGGACCTAGTAGATACTCCTCGGATTGTGAAACTTTACCTCGATGTTTTGGTTTAGCATAGTCTACTCCAAACGGAACCCAAAAACTCAGCTTGGCCGAAGATCTGGTGCAGTGGGATGCACAAGAGGGGAGTTACTCCGCTCCTTTGTCAACAGATGCCTCGATTTTGATACTAAAGTCACTGATGTCTCTTTGAGCTTCATGGATACTGAGAGCTGACAGTATTCTACTGGATGACTTTATGAAATGGAATTCCTGATTATGATACTGATTTGTTCTTGACTTCTTGTGAGTGCAGGAACTGATAGACGAAATGACTATAGCATTTTGGTCTGATTGATCTCGAATAGACATGGTTGGAATAGGGGTTAGTCAATCGGACATCGATGAGGTCCCGATCGGACCTAGATGTGATTGCTAGCTACATTGTTGATTAATCATGGTCTAAGATCCGAATGAATGTTGAATGTCATGTGATGTCCTGTAATGTCCGGTGATGTCGTCTGATGTGACTGTCGATTTTGTACATGTGCTAGATGTGTGTTCCTAGTACGTAGGTACTAACAGTCAGTGTCAGCTAAGACGGTTTATGGCTTTTGTCGGTTTTGCAGGAGTAATCGCAATCGATTACAAGAGGGGGGTATGTCACAAAGTGATGACGTGGCGGACAGCAAAAACCCTAATTTCTGCCAAAAACCCTAAAATTTCTGCAAACCTTAATTTCTGTCAGAAACCCTGATTTTCGAAAATCGCGGAGGCTTTATATATATATATATATATATATATGAAAATGATGAGCGACGCAAATTTCGCTTTTTCTCTACTTAATGAGAAAGAGAGAGAGAGAATGCTTTTGCTTTCAAGTTTTGACTCTCTGTGAGAGAGAGAGAGCAATTGCTTTTGATTTGAAGCTTTTGGGGCTCTGCTTTTGGGCATCCCTTTTAACCTTTAAATTAGTGGTGAGGGCCTCACTTCTCAGAGCATCTGGACGCAGAGTCTGAGAGTGAAACCCTAACCGCTCTCTTGTACTTTGATTTCATTGATATAAAAAGAAATACCGAAAGGGGCGCCAGTCTTTGGGGCCAATATCTCTAGGCACGGAACTCCGTCGGGCCAGTGTACATCTATTGTGATCTGTGATTTGTTTTGAAATGGTTATTTGGTGCTATCGCGGTTGATTCTTGACTTGGAGTGTCCAAGTCTGTTACACAAAGGGCATCACCAAAAACTCAAAAAACCCAAAAGTCGTCCGAAAAGCTGTCTTGTAGACATCTCCAGGCGCTAGCGCTATCCTGATCTGATGATATCCACTCTTCAAGTCAATCCTGCTAAAGCACAAGGATCTCTATAACCTGTCGAGTATATCATTGATCCTAGGAATCGGAAATCTGTTCTTGATGGTGATTTTGTTGAGAATGCTATAATCGATGCACATTCTCCAAGATCCGTCTTTCTTCAAAACCAACAACATTGGAGAGCAATACGGTGAAGTACTAGGCTGGACAAGACCCTTTTTCAAGAGGTCTTTCACTGGGTTCATAATCTTTTCTCTGGGTTGCTCTTTTTCTTTCTACTTTCATTCCCAGAAGTCTGTTCGGCTCGTTGTGTCATGGCCTCATCTGTGGGGTAGGTCAGACTGCCAGAGTGAATGGCAAAGCCCCGCTTCGCATGACTCATCAACTCCTGAATAGAAGTTGACTTCTGTTCCAAGCAGTGATCTCGGCTCTCTATAGGTAGACCCAAGGTAAACCGCTCAATCTGTTCTTTGAACGAGATCTTCTTGAATGAAGAGGCGGGTAGAAAAGAGTTCCAGAATCTTTCACAGTAAGAATTCACTGTATCGCTCTAGGTCATCCGGATATGGTTCCAAGCAGCTCGTATATCTCGCTCAAACTCTTGAGTCAACCAAGAAGAAATAAAAAGCTTCTTAAATTTCAGCCATTTAACTGGCACACTCTTGTTAAAAGAAGCGTGGACCACCAAGTACGAGCATTCCCCTTAAGGTAAGAGGTAGCTCTCCGAATCTTGGAGTGCTCTAAATAGCGTCCTCCCGCGAAAGCGATGTCAAACTGTTGTATAAAAGACAAAGCCTTCGAAGCATCTGAGTATCCTGAAAAGTATCAAACTTGATCGAGTGGCCACCTTCCTTAAACTCTCGGACTTTCTTTCTTTTATCTTCGAGAAAGTCATACTGGTTGGCTTTGTAAAAATTCTTCTTATTCGCATAAAAGTTTCCCTCATCGGAATCTGAGCTGTCTATAGACGAGTCCTCAGTAGAACTGTCAATCTCTGGGCGAGATGTAGCCTTCTTTGCCTTTTTCTTGCCCTTTCCGAAGCTTTGTTTCTTGCTTCGCTTTTTACCTTTTCTGTCTTCTTTGCTCGAATCCGAGGAGCTAGAAGAACTATCAGAAGAAGAAGAAGAAGAAGAAGAATTGGGTACTCCTTCAAATCGAACACGCTTCTTCTGTTTCTTTGCCTTGTCAAAAGTCAATGCTTTTCTTCTGCTTTTTGCCGTGCTTTCTGGCTTTCTTTTGCACGTCGAAAAGCTGAGCAATCCATGCATCAACCACGTTCTCCAGTTCCTTCTCCGTATATTCTTGGAGGAAGAAGGTTTCTTGAGAGCGGGTTTCGGGAGTGGTGTTGTGGTTCTCTGCCACTCCGTCTGTACCTCTTCCAAATAGGTCTGGTTCATATATTTTGCCATCTTCGGGTCCTTGGCAAAATTGAGCATCATCTTTGTTGCATCGCCAATCAACTAGCGACACTCCATCTCTCGCCGCTCCGCCTATGTAGGCCAAGGCGGGCCATACTCTGCCAGAATCTTCGTTGTGATCCCTGTCCGCATCTCCAGATGCAGAGGGAGTCGACTGATCATTGCCTGAAGCCATGGGTGCCGCGGAAAAAAATTTGGGGATCGGATTTGCCGGAGAAGAGAAATCGGCCGTGCTCTGATACCACTGTAACAGACTTGGACACTCCAAGTCAAAAATCAATCGCGACAACACCAAATAACCACCTCAAAACAATTCACAGATCACAATGGATTTGCACTGGCCCGACGGAGTTCCGTGCCTAGAGATATTGGCCCCAAAGACTAGCGCCCCTTTCGGTATTTCTTTTTGTATTAATCAATCATCAAAGTACAAGAGAGCAGTTAGGGTTTCACTCTCAGACTCTGCGTCCAGATGCTCCGAGAAGTGAAGCCCTCACCACTTATTTAAAGATACAAGGGATGCCCAAAAGAAGAGCCCCAATATCTTTTAAAATAAAAAGCATCAGTTCTCTCTCTCTCTCTTAGAGAGTCTTTTGTCTTTTTTTATAAAAAAAAAAAAGCAAAGTTCGCGTCGCTCATCATTTTTCAAAAAAAAAAAAATCAACCTCTGCGATTTCCGAAAATTAGGGTTTGCAAGAATTTTAGGGTTTCTTGCACAAATTAGGGTTTTTGTTGTCCGCCACGTCATCACTTTGTGAGAGTAGTTCTGATTCGCTATAAACATGATCATATTTTTGTCCATCGTGTAATGATGCTTTGTTGATTGAGCAATGTATAAAGGTTCTACGGCCTCTTCTGAGGTTATCCATGAAGGATAACCCTCGTTAGCATATGCAGTTCCTTCCGGCTCTCTCTCGTAGGTTTCCAATGGCTCTTCATAGTATGAAGTTGGTGGCAATATTTTTTGGCTCTAGCTGCGAGGCCGTGCTTTGTGTGAAGTGTTAATTCCAGTCCCATGTTCATCCATGAAGTTCCTTTGTGTCGTAAAGTTCAAGTAAAGTTTTTCAAGTAAAGAATCGAGTGAAAGCTAAGTCTGCCGCCCTACGGGCCGGTTTCATAATACCTTTAGCATTTGTAGAGGAGTTTCCACTTCTATTGCACCGAATCCTTATGTACATTGGATGTGCTAGCTCCATCATTACTCCTCCTTTGAACATGTTGAGTTGGGGCATACGTAGGTTGTAACCCAAAGGCCTCAAGGTAAAGTTGCAATACATTTGGGGACTCCAAAAGTTAACACTCTTCCATCCACTTTGCATCCATAGGTGGATAGTTCTTGAACTTCACCAAACAGCGTCTTGCAAACTTGTCCCTTAACTTTTCTTTCCTTATGTGCCGAAATCTATTCAAATACCAAGATCTCATTAAGTTTCTCAACTTCTGAATAATTTCATCTGGAATATCTTCTAGCACATCACCCACAAAGAACTTTAAAGGACTCATGTGAAACGCATTATGAATCTTCCAAGTATCTGGCAATTTCAACCTATAACGCAACATCACTGATCTTCTCAAGTACTTGAAAAGGCCCATAGTAACGCATGTTGAGCTTCAGAAACAACCTTTCCTTCCCCTTCATTTTCTTTAACCTTGCCTTTTCAAACCGTAAAAGTACCCAATAACCAGGTAAAAACAACAATTCATGACAGTGACAATTAGCAGCCCTTTTCTACTTTGCCTAAGTTTTCTCCAAGGCAAGCTTGATCATCTTTTACATTTCATCCATATTCTCAACATAACGATCTGCTTCAAAAAATTTGTCCATTGTGTGCAAAATGGAAGGAACCTTTTTTCCACCATCAACAATCTCAAAAGGTGCCTTGCCTGTTGACAAATACACTGTATTGTTGTATGCATACTCAAGAATAGGTAGATATTGTTCCCACTTGCCCTTATTATCTGATAGATAACATTTCAGCAGATCTAAGACAACAAAATTAGTTAGCCTCTTTTGACTGCCCATCAGTTTGCGGATGAAATGAGGGAGATCACGAAGAAGATTCGCATGAAGAGTACGGCCCACCTCGGCCTACTCAGGCTGAGATTGAAGAGATGAAACGTCGACAAGTGGCTGACGACGCAACAAAGATGATGATCAACATTGCTAAGGATCCAAAATTTGCAAAAATTTTGACTCAGCAATCCTTTGAAGAAGTGTACACCCAATGGCAGAAGGCCACAGAGCCACCCATCTGAGAATGTGGGAGGACATCACAAAGAAGATTCGCATGAAGAGTACAGCCCACCTTGGCCTACTCAGGCTGAGATTGAAGAGATGGAACGTCGACAAGTGGTTGACGACGCAACAAAGATGATGATCAACATTGCGAAGGATCCAAAATTTGCAAAATGTTTTGACTCAACAATCCTTCGAAGAAGCGCACACCCAGTGGCAGAAGGCCAAACAGCCACCCATCACACCAGCACTCAAGAAACCTCCTGCTCCGAGGATGTTTACAGAGCAAGAATTGGAAGAGGTGGTTGATACACGGACCAGTTGGTTTTTGGACAGGAACAATAAAACCAAAAAGCACGACAAAAAGCAAAAGAAAGGAACTGACTTCCCGGGTTATTTGGGTCGTCAATCTACTTTTGCCACGACAAGAAAGCAGAAGAAGCATGTACGATTTGAAGGACTACCCAGTTCTTCTTCTTCTTCTTCTTCTTCTTCTTCTAACAATTCTTCTAGCTCTTCTAGCTCGAGCGAAGACGACAAGAAAGGGAAAAAGCAAAGCAAAAAGCAAAGCTTCGAAAAGGGCAAGAAAAAGGCAAAGAAGCCTAAGTTTCGTCCAGTTTCTGACAATTCTACAAAGGACTCATCCTCAGATAGTTTGAACTCCGACCATCACAGGTTTTATACAAAGAAGAAGCATTTCTATAAAGCAAACCAGTATGACTTCCTCGAAGATAAAAGCAAGAAAGTTAGAGAATTTAAAGAAGGTGCACAATCAATTAAGTTTGACACTTTTTCTAGATTCCGAGATGCTTCGAGGGCTTTGGCCTTCATACAGCAGTTTGACATAGCTTTCTTTGGAGGGCATTACTCAGAGCATTCCAAGATTCGGAGGGCTACCTCTTTCTTCAAGGGAAATGCTCGAACCTGGTGGTCCATCTTTCTACTGAACAAGGAAGTTCCGGTTAAATGGTTGAAATTCAAAAGGCATTTTATTTCTTCTTGGCTGACTCGAGAGTACTAACGAGATATACGAACTGCTTGGAATCATCTTCGGATGACCAAGGGAGATTCTCCGGACGCATATTACGAGAAGATTTTGGAGCTCTTTTCTGCCAGCTTCTTCTTTTTCGAAGATCTCGTGTAATGAACAGATTGAGCGGTTTTGCTGCGGACTTCCTACATAGATCCGAGATCACTACTTAGAACAAAAGTCAAATTCTATTCAAGAATTCATGGGTCGTGTGAAACTGGGCTTTGCAATACATTCAAGCAATCTGACTTACCCCACTGATGAGATCTTGACTCAGAGAACCTAACAGACTTCTAATAATGAAAGTAGAAAGAAAAAGAGCCCCCAAGAAAAGAAAGACAAGGATTCACGACCCCGGCTCACTCTTCGAGAGAGGGCCGACTACATCAAAGAGGGGAACCGTTTTGGATGCGGGGAACATGGGCACATCTACGCGAAGTGCCCTAAAAAGGCACAGCAAGAACAGAATGAAGACACGCCAGAGAGTTCGATAGCAGCTGAGAAATGTCGAGGAAAAGGCAAGATGAAAGCAGGACTAGTTTCAGATTGCATGGATACTGACCCAAGCACGATTGATGAAAGTACAAAACTTTGTCGAGCTTGGGGCAAAGTGAAAGATCAAGAAGCCCTGATTTTCTTTGATGGAGAAGCCAAGGCCAACTTCATTTCACCTGAATTGGCGGCGTGGCTCGAGATTACACCCGATCGGATGGGACCACAAGCAGAGGCAGTTCTAGCGGCACCCGACAGGGATGTGGCCATTACACCTGTCATTGGCAAACTTCGGTTGCATTGTCAAGGGTATTTGGGACACGAGGACTTCTACATAATGCCCTTGGAAGGTTGTGATGTCCTCCTGGGAGTCCCTTGGTACCATAAGAACAACGTTGTGGTCAATTATCGGGCAAAGAAAGCGACGTTGACTATTGAAAAGGGCCGAAACATTGTACTTGATCTAAAACTGAAGGGCGAGTCTGTCCCTATTGTATCGGCTTCGACTGTTTCAAAATTAATAAAATCTAGTCTGTTTGTTTCCTCGATCTTTTTGAAAGAGTTGAATGATGAACATAGGACAAATATGTTTGAACTTGATAAAGAGCGCCAAGATTTTCTCCACACTCATACCGATTGCTTTTCTGAGGGCCTTCCAAGCGAGTTGCCACCAACTTGTCCTGAGGATCATACCATTGATCTGATACCTAGAAGCATACCACCGAACCGGCCATCTTACCATGTGAGCCGAGCCCAAAATGAAGAGATTATGAACGAAGTGAAAGACCTCTTGGAAAAGGGTCTTATCCATCCGAGTACTTCACCTTACTGCTCTCCAGTGTTGTTGGTTTTGAAGAAAGAAGAATCTTGGAGAATGTGCACTGATTATAGATATCTCAACACGAGCATCACGTGCCAATCGAAAAGAGCAGATTGAACAAACTTTTAACACTTCAATAACAACTGAACTGAAAGAGAGAGACGACACGTGACACGGAGTGGCGGAATTCCACCCCAGAGAGTATTGGCCCCAAACCTTGGAGCCCCTTTCGGTATTTCTTTATATTGCATCAACACAGTACAAGCCGGTACTCCATACTCTGCACCTTCTCCAGAAAGCATGCCATGAGCCCTAACCTCATATTTAAAGGCCCTAGCCCTAGGCCTAAAAAGCAATTACAGTAAAAAGCCTTCAAACTCAATAGCATATGGTCCAAAAGCAAAGCCAAAAAGCTGCCAACGTAAATCACAAAAATCCGTAAAGCTGCCACGTCATCAGCCAACGCAAAATGCGAAAATCCATACAGCCTGCCACGTCATCATGCCAATGCAATTTTTAAAAATCTGCCACATCATCAATTTTTGCGGGTGTGCAGATCCTGCTTTATTTTAATCCTTTATGTCACTTGGGGCCCCATCGTACGGGGTCCCCATAAATTGGGAGGACTTCTTCTTCTGTTACTTGTTCTTCTTAGGGTTTAGGCCCCTCAGCCGGCATCTGTAAGTTGGCTCCATTCTTTAGGCTTTGACACGTACCCAGGCAACCTCATTCAATTTGGAATATTCAGTAGCTGGCACATCGCAATGCAACACAAATGCTTACATATGCATGTTACAAGACATAGAAACATAAAGCTGCCGATGAACACTCCTCCCACATAACCTAACAAGGTCCGGGCCTGGAGATATTCAACGACTCCCTCATCATTCCTCCGCATAACCTAAAAAGGTCCAGTGTTAGGTGTAGCGGAATGAATGTTAGCGCTTTGCTCAAGATGAGTGCTCCGAATTGTGCTCAAGGTTCCTTTTGTTCTTATGGAAGGTAGAGCCTTCCGTTCTTAATGAGAGAATGATATGATCACAAACAAAGTGAGTGGACAATGTGCGTGCAAGTGTATGACACTCAGAGATAGAGAGAGAAGAGAGATACGACACCAGAGACAACGTAAAACCCTCCTCCGAAGGCCCCACTCTCGTCGACGAGAGTGGTCTACTTATGATTGCACAATCTGGTACAATGGGGATGCATGGGACTGATGCAAGTCTAGGCTATGTCGGCGAGGACGACAGTGAGGACGAGACCGACCTAAGGTCTGAAATCTACGACTAGTCCAAAAACGCTGATTTTGGGGACTATTCGTGTGGGTCTTTGTCGCTGAAATTCTGCAGGTTTAGGGCTGAAGACAGAGGTTCATTAAGGCTGAAAACTGAGGTTCTTACCGGGCTGAATCTGCTACTCTTCTAGGGCTGAACTTGCAGGTGCTTCAATGCTGAAAACGCCCTGCTGAAATTGCCAAAGACGCTAGGCCAGAACTGATGTAAAAAACGCTAGGTTGTTGAGCTTTGCAAAAACGCTAGCTGATGGGAATCTGTGGCAATGATGCTGATACAAAACGCTAGGTTGGGGCTTGCTTCTCACAATGGTATCTGGATGCAAAACCGCCAGGCTGATGCACTCCAGAAACACTAGGGGATGCTGATGGTTCTTCTTGCTTGGAGGGGGAAACCGCCAAGGGGTCTTGTTGAGAAGTTGTGTGCTGAGCTTGGCTCCTGTTGCCTCTTTTGCCAATTAGTGCTAGTCTAGGTTTGCTTATATACAAACTTACTCAATTTGCCCTACCTACTTTCCAACGAAAGTCACTTAAAAATAATAAGTGAAAAATGTCAAAAATAGGTAAAATAGGCTAAATGCACTGGAAAATTCCCCTGACTGATCCTGATGGATTCTGATGGGAATGCTTATGATCATGTTGTGTGCAACCAGAGGATATGCATCTACACTAAGTGACTGGGCATGCACGGTCTACGAATAGACTCACAAAAGTGCCAGATCACTTCTAATCTAGACTGACTGGACTGATTGAACCCTTGCTATGTTGTAGCTTGTCCACGGACACATAGAGTTGGATGTGTCACGTGACATCCGGGCCGGGAGATATAGACGCCTTTTACAACCAAATGCCCCCCAGACCACAGCCTGCGCCGTTTGGAGGTACTGAGAGTAACCACTACTCAGACTTCTTAATACTCCCCCCGTAAATAACCACACAGGTCCGAGCCATGAGTAACAACAACAATACTCCCCCCGTAAATAACCACAAGGGTCCAGGCCATGAGTAAAAACAACAGTTTTCAATTATTTAATCCTCCCCCCGCAAATAACCACAAGGGTCCGGGCCATGAGTATGAACAAGCATTTTCAAACAGCATTTCTCACTACTCCACCTAGGAGTAAAATCACCAATCATTGAAACCAATATTAAAACCAGCGTCAAACATTTCAGATCGGCACCAAGACAGGTTCAAAACAGATACCATCCATTTCAAACAAATTCCAAACAGGATCACCAAACAAGTTCTCAAACAAATTTCAAACTTAAAAAGCAATCTCAACATCAATCGAGCTCAAAAAGTCGACTGACTTTCCATTCTGAAACCTGCACCAAAAAATTTAGGGTTAGGTTCATTCCATAGGGTCGCAGCCGAGCACAGCATGGTCCATCAGCTCTTGAACAAAGAGTGTTTCTTTGGCGGTGATGGTAGTCCCAAGATAGCAATCGCACTGGACCTCCAAGGTCATCTGCTCGTGAAGAAACATCTACTGGGAGATGTCGAGAAACTTCAAGTTATAATTTGCTAGGGTTTCCGTGGCAAGCATTTCAGGATACCCCCCTATGCCAGAAGTTGAACTCCGAAGGAAGATGTCAAAAGCCATAGAACTTCGGACAAAAATTTTCTTGAAAGCTTGCCAAGTTCTTGGAAGTATGCTGCTTGGTAGCTATCAACAGCTGCATAGCACTGCCTCTGAGAAAAGCTCTGCCTCGAAACAAATCTTGGATCCTTCTCTTGTAAGTGATCTTTATGGCTGATGCCCTGTAAGACATGAGCGATGAAGACGGGAACAAGAGCGTCCGATGCGCGATGAAGTAAGGGTGGGAGTGGCTAATAAGTCCACGTTGGAGGGCGAAGATACCTTGAATAAATTTCAGAAGTCTAGTTTGCTCTGTCTGCTCTTTTGTGGGATCGGTATGCTTTCAGAAAAGCACACGCCTGATGCTCTGATACCACTGTCACAAGACGGGCACCATGTGTCAATAGAAAAGAGAAGACTGAACAGACTTTTAACACTTCAATAACAACTGAACTGAAAGAGAGAGACGACACGCGACATGGAGTGGCGGAATTCCACCCCAGAGAGTATTGGCCCCAAACCTTGGCACCCCTTTCGGTATTTCGTTATATTGCATCAACACAATACAAGCCGATACTCCAGACTCTGCACCTTCTCCAGGAAGCATGCTAGAGAATGTGCCCTAACCTCATATTTAAAGGCCCTAGGCCTCAAAAGCAGTTACACGAAAAAGCCTTCAAACTCAAAAGCATCTGATCCAAAAGCAAAGACAAAAAGCTGTCAGCGTAAATCACGGAAATCCATACAGCTGCCACGTTATCAGCCAGCGCAAAATGCGAAAAATCCGTACAACCTGCCACGTCATCATGTCAGCGCAATTTTTAAAAATCTGCCATGTCATCAATTTTTGTGTGTGTGCGAGGCCTACTTTATTTTAATCCTTTATGTCACTTGGGGCCCCATCGGACGAGGTTCCCATAAGTTGGGAGGACTTCTTCTTCTGATACTTGTTTTTCTTAGGGTTTAGGCCCCTCGGCCGGCATCTGTAAGTTGGCTCCATTCTTTAGGTTCTAAAACGTCAGCAGTTTGTTACAATAGAGCTATCAATAAAATCACCATCAAGAACATATTTCCGACTCCGAGGATCGTTTATATTCTTGATCGACTACAGGGATCCTCTTGTTTCAGCAGGGATTTGGAGAGCGGATATCAGATCCGAATCGCGCCGGAAGATGTCTACAAGACAACTTTTGGAACGAGCTTCGATATAAATTTTTGATGATACTTTTTGGCCTTACCAATGCTCCAACGACCTTTAACCGAATGATGGACAGGATTTTCAGGGAGTACAAATCTTTTGTGGCACTTTCTTTGATGACAATATAGTCTTCTCCAAGGATGAGGCAGAACATAGAAAACATGCTACAGGTCTTTCAGGCATTGCAAGATCACAAGTTGGTGATCAATGCAAGCAGGAGTGCAGATAGACCCGACCAAGATTGAGACTATTCGTGATTGGCCCGATTTGAAGAATGTCCATGAAGTTAGAAGCTTCTTGGGCTTATATTCTGACTACCGGCAGTTCATTAGAAAGTTGCAGAGGTTGCTTCCCCTTTGCATATATTGACATAGAAAGGAGTCCCTTTCTCGTGGGAACCCACAGAGGTGACTGCCTTTCAAACTTTGGAAGAGAAATTGACTACGGAACCAGTTTTGACTTTGCTTTTCTATAAGTAGGTAGGAACTTCTTCTTTTTCATCTGCTTATGCTTAGGGTTTAGGCCCCTCAATCGAGATGTGCACAATGGCTCCGTTCTTCAATGGCTTGACATGTCAGTAATTTGTGACAGGGGTGATAAGTCCAAGCTATGAAAAACCAAATTTTAAAGGTTCTACGATATATAAACTACATGTGAGTTGAGAATCTAAGAGTGTTTCTAAAGACTATCCACATGTGGACCATTCAATTTCAATACATATTTTTAAACTTCTATTTGCCATGGATATAAAAAGAGACTTAATCTTTTTTGCGATCTTGTTGCTTTTCTTTGGGTAAACTTGACATGATTCGATCGTTTGTAGGGATTGTTTCCTTCTCTTTTTTTAAATAATTTCTAAGCTAAATATAATTAAAGAAGTGACACAGATAGACATGTTGTAATCCATACAACAAATATATTTTCATTTCATTTCATAGAAGTGCTCCAAACTCAAAAGCAACAAATTAAGTTAATAAATTTCATTCTTTTTCTACAATCACTCAAATTCTATCTACAGTAAACTTCTTACGTTTTCAAAGTTTAAGAAACTAATCATCTTCAAAAGCCACTTTGATGATTAAATAACAAACATTGAAATTCTTCATCTTCACAAAATATGCAACCAACTTCCAAGCACGAAAGCATCAATTCCCTGTTGAAGGACTCATCAATATCTTGATAGTCAGTACATTCTGCTAAATCAAAAACATAAATTTGAGTTTGAAGAACATCTTTCAATAACTTTGAAGAGTCATTTTGCACGATCTATTAATTTTTTACAAATCAGTCCAATACAACTCGCATAAAGCAAGTTTAACGCCCTTAAATATGAATTTGATTTTACTAATACTCGAAATTTTATCACATAGTACTTTAATGTACTCATCCATAGACTATCATGTCATAGTCATTCACTCGAAACAGAATTTGATATTTGCTTATTATAGAAAAGCAATCTCACATTCATTTCTTCACATTTAAATAAATCTCTCTATTTCACCGTATGGACATCATTATCTCAAGAACCTTTTTTAAATAGTTATTTAAGTGATTCATTAATCGAGATATTATCGTAGTCTGAATTGGAATAACACCATTTGAAAATTCTCACATCGTTACAACAGTATCACAATAAAAAATACAATCCACATCTACATAGTTATTACTTAACGGATTCAAAAACTGTCTCTTTTTCAAAAAGGAGTAGCAATGGCAGAAATTTGATTTTGGATGATGTATATTTGTTAAAATGGGACAAGCCATTAAAGATGAAAAAAATTTGAGATTTTCTATTTTAATGGTAATCTTCACCCACATGCAAACCATTACCACTCTTTTTTTTGAAAGAGACTATTTTTGAATCCATTAAGCAGTGATTGTCCAGATGTGGATTGTATTTCTATTGTACTGCAGTTGTAACTATGCGATGATTTTCAATTGGTGTTACTGCAATTCAGACTACAATAACATCTTCATTGACGAATCACTCGAATAGCTATTTAAGAAAGATTCTCGAAATATTGATGTACCATAATGTGAAACGAAGATGTTCAAATGTCAAAAAAGAATGTGACATTGTTTTTCATTAGCATGAAAGAACCGAATTCTATCATGGGTGATAGCTAGGGCATGATAGTTCATGGATCAGTACACCAAAGTACTATGTCACAACATTCTAAACATTAGCAAAAGAAAATTCATATTTAACGTGTTAAACTTGCTTTATACAGATTCTATTTGAGCTTTGTATTGAGTTGATTTGTGAAAATTAGTGGATCATATATATGCAAAATAAATTTTTAAAGTTATTAAAGAATGTTCCTCAAACTCAAGTTTATGCTTTTGGATCTAACAAAATGTCATGACCATCAAAGATATTGACGAGTCCTCCAACAAGAAATTGTACTTTTGTACTTAAAATTTGATTCCATATTTTGTGATGATTAAGAACTTCAATGCTTATTGGATTGATTTATTTGATAATCAAAGTGGCTTTTGAAGATGATGTAAGGTGCAGGGGATGTGACTGTTAAACTTTACTCAAGATGAGTGCTCCGAACTGTGCTCAGGCCTTTTACTTACGGAAGGGAGAGCCTTCCGTTCCTTTAGTGAGAGAGTGCAAATGATCACAAACAAAGTGGATAAACACCGTGAATGAAGGTGAGAGATAGAGAGAGAAGAATACGACACCAGAATGTTGTCAAATCCTCCTCCGAAGGCCCCACTCTCTATGGCGAGAGCGGTCTACTATTGATTGCACTCTCTACAATGCAATGGACTTGCCGATGATGTCGACGACGATGAGGACAACAATGAGACGGGCTGAAATCTGAAAACGCTAATTACTGAAATCTGCAAGTCTTTATCTGCTGAATTCTGACTCTATGTCGATGACGATGGCGATGATAACGACGCAACGACGACGCGCTGAAAACGCAGATACAGAAATCTGTGTTTTCAGGGTTGAAATTGTAAACGCTTGTTGATCTGACCGTACGATGAGGATCTACTGCGAAAAGGTGAGATTTGCGAGGTTCAGGACTTCTACTGTGGTGTCTTGATGCTGAAAACTCAAAACCTTGATGCTAATCTCGATACTAACGCCAAGGAACTGCAAAACACTAGGTTATTGTGCTGCTCCAAAAACGCTAGGACTGAATTGGGGTATACTGCAAAACTGTTAGGCTTCTGCTGGTTCTGCTGTCGTCAGTGCTAATCTCGGGTTCTTACGGAGAAGATGCACTGTTGAACACGCGGTTCCTGCTGCCTCTTCTGCCCAAAAGTGCTAGCGCTAGGGTTTCTTATATACTCACTTTCAAAGTTTGTCCTACCTAGTTCACAACAAAAGTCACTTAAAAATAATAAGTGAAAATTGGCTAAATTAGGAAAAATAGCTCTATGGATTGTAAAAATGCTCATGATGGGTTTTGATGGTAATATAATGATCATGCTGTGTGCAACCAGAGGATATGCATCTACTCTAAGTGTCTGGACATACACGGTCTGCGAACTGACTCACAAAAGTGCCAGAACACTTTCTAGGCTAGACGGACTAAACTGGACTGAACCCTTGTCATGAAGTAGCTTATCCACGTACACATAGGGTTAGATGTGCACCTGACATCCCCTCCTTTTTAAAGTGAGCTATTGGTATCAAATTATATGACATCGAGTGAGATCGCCAACAGCGTCTAGAATCCTGGAAAGGACTCTTCGCCGGCCCACTCTGATGCATGGGTCATGCGATACTTGAACTTCATAAAGGTTTGCAACGCTTGCTTCTTTGGATCGCGTCGAAAACGACACAAAGTCATATGTCGCTCCTTCAATGCTTCAACTTCGTCTATAGTCATGCTTCTACCTTCATCAAGAATCTCCAAAGACAAAAATTCATGAAACCACTTCCAATACAAAAACATGAACATATCCATTCCATGTAAAGTGACTGAAAAAATTATGGTCTTCTTTAAAGACTGTGCATGCAATGTAGATGAACAAAGAGACGGAGTGTCAAATCGTTCATCAAACACACGCAAACAATGGGGTCGAATTGCTTTCTGATCTAAATCAATCAACTGTGGAAAATCACATTGGAAATGCCGATGCTTGATGCTCAATCTTTCTTGTGCTCTATTTGATACTATATCATGCCAAGGAAGAGACATGGAATGTGAATTTCTTGGGTGCCTTTTCATGATTAATCCGCATAAATCCGTGCTCATTTATGAGTGAATCGTGTTCATCGTACAATATAGCATCCATATGAAAAGGGATCACATAATGACGGTGACTAAAATAACAATGCGTGCTGACTAATCATTCGAATACACAATACTTCCTGTGGGGGGTCTTTGGACCTCTACTCGAGAGCCAAGATCGGTTCTTCGTGATCGATCGAATCTGCAATGAGGTTAGCTTCACTAGACAAAGTATCAACTAAATCATCATCCTTGTGAACAATCACATCATTATCCTGCAAATCATCATGCTCGTGGATAATCACATCTTGATCATGCAAATCATCATCCTCGTTAATAATCACATCTTGATCATGCAAATCATCACGCTTATCATTATCATGCAAATCATGTGTCGTACTTTGGAAAAGAAGAGACTGAGAGAGTCTCCTTCTCCTGAGTCTTTTCAATCTTCGCTTGTACATGAGAGATGAAGAATGAACAACTTGCTCTCCACGAATAACAATGGGAGAGTCGCTTTTGGCATTCAAAGTGAACGTATTTTCCCCGCCCAATCAATGAGAGGGTTAATACTCACGAAACCATCGAATGCCCAAAAGCGTATCAGATCCTGAAAGAGGAGAGACTACAAACTTTCCACGGAAGGACGCTTGTTGAACAGTGAACAAAACATCAAGACACTCTTGCGTGAGAGAGTCAATACCGGGAGAGAAGCCTGACACCTCGAAAAGAGATGTCTTGCTAACCTCCAAGCGGGCTCTTTCGACAAGAGAGTCAATAATCAAATCATGCATACTGCCTGGGTCAAACAATATGATAAAACGTTGACCCTTCACATGACCATAACACTTAATGAGAGACTCATTAATGGGAGGATCATGAGAGACTTGGGTCACACTCGTGTTCTCATTTATTGCATTGACAGAGGAAGTGGGTTCTGTGGGTTCTTTAGATTTATTAGATTCAAGCTTAGGACATGTTCTTTTTATGTGACCCTTGATGTGACAATGAAAACAATGACCTTCCTTAGAATAAATGTTTTGTTCTTTCGACGTGATGTATCCTCCTAAAATTTCTTTTTCTGCCTTTTCATTTGGAGTAAGCTTAGGTTTAGCAATTGTATTAGCTTTACCCTTAGCTTCATTCGGTGAGTTCTTTTCCGAAGGACTATTGGAAGATTGGTTGAAAGAGTTAACGTTCTTACCATTCTTACCGTTCTGAGAAGTCTAAGTGGTACTTGGAGAAGTCTTGTTTTCCTTGGGCTTTCCCTTATTGTGCTTCATCTCCTGTGCAAGAGCAATCGCTACCGCCTTGTTGAGGTAGATTGGATCGAGCACCTCGACATCAAACTTGATATACTCGTCCAATCCATAAAGGAATGCCTCTTTGCACTCCGCAACCGATTTGCGTAATTGAGTGCCACGCTGCAAAACACAAATAGAGAAAAACATAACTGGCATACCATTTTGCTTGAGACTGCGTCAATCGTCTTTCAATCGTGCTAGGTATTGTGGTGGCATAAACCGCGCCTTGAGCTTGTCTTGGAAGTCGGCCCAATTGAAAGAAAAAGGCGTGCCTTCCTCAGCTTCCTCTAGGTGCGCGGTCAACTCTGACTCTTACCATGCGTGGTACCAATTAATGGCATCATCGGCAAGGTACATAGCTGCCATCAAAACCTTGCTATTTCTTGTCTTCTTAGTTGTCGCAAAATAAGCATTAAATTGATGCAACCAGGAATGAATAATCGTAGCATCCATCTTACCATCATACTTACTGAACGTGATCTTCTCTGTGACAAGGTTGTTCGAGTCCGAATCTCGGCTTGCGCCACTTGATGAACTACCAACATCTTTGGTCGGCTCAGGTTTTGAGGTGAGAACCTTTCGGACCAACTCTCGTATTCATAGGTCTCTCTACACCTCACGCGCTGTCTCCAAGGCCGCTCGTCTTTCTTCGGCCGCCAAGCGCTCATGCTCAATAGTTGTCTTTCTGTCTTCGGCCGCCAAGCGCGCTTTGCTCATGCTTAATAGTTGTCTTTCTTTCTGCTTTTCGTTCTTTTCGTTCCTCGGCCGCCAAGCACGCTTCGCAATCCAAAGATTCCTGTCTGTCTTGGCGTTCACGCTCCACGGCAACGCGATTCGCTTCTTGTTAGGCCATCATGTCCATCATTCGCGACTTGATCAAAGCCTCCATAGGATTTGGTGCAGTCTGTGGCGTAGATGGGGAAGGGGGAGGGTCAAAAAAACCTCCTAGTGAGGAAAATTCTTCTTCGCCACTGCCATGCTCATCACCTCCATGCGAAGTATCCATTCCGCTTCGGGTAATGACCATACACTGAAGTCTTGGGTTCTTACGTTCACGAGGAACTTGGCTTGGGTTTGTGGGTTCTTGAGATTCTTGAGGTGCTTCTTTCACTTGCAATCTGTGTTAGAGAAGAATCTTCTCTTACTCGAGCTCTACTCTTTTCCGCGGGCGCACCCCTTGGCGGCCTTGCGCTCACATCAAGGTTGCTTTTTCCCACCTCATGTCGATTGATCGGCCGCTAAATGCACGGTCCGCTCTCAATGAGTGAAAAAAGGCACAAGGGGAGGTTGGACAAGCCCTTCTTTCTTGGGTTTCCTGTCACTCTTCAAAAACACGATTAGAAATCGACACGCCCAAGAGGACTTGGGTTACCTGCAACCGCAACAAGCAAAAGAAAAATCTTGTGGTTCTATCCTTGAGTGATACAGAACACTACCAAAGCTCTGATATCAATGTAAGGTGCAGCCGATGTGAATGTTGAACTTTGCTCAAGATGAGTGCTCCAAACTATGATCAAGGTTCCTTTTACTTACGAAAGGGAGAGCCTTTCGTTCCTTTAGTAAGAGAGTGCAAATGATCACAAACAAAGTGGATAAACACTGTGAATGAAGGTGCTGAGACTGAGAGATAGAGAGAGAAGAATACGACACCAAAATGATGTCAAACCCTTCTCCGAGCGTCCCACTCTATGGCGAGAGCGATCTACTATTGATTGCACAAATCTCTACAATGCAATGGACTTGCCGACGATGTCCACAACGATGAGGACGACGACAAAACGGACTGAAATCTAAAAACGCTAATGCCTGAAATCTGCAAATCTTTATTTGCTGAATTTTGACTCTATGTTGGTGACGACGGCGATGACGACGATACAACAACCACGCGCTGAAAACGCAGATGCTGAAATCTACGTTTTTCGGGCTGAATGTGTAAACGCTTGTTGATCTGACCGTGCGATGAGGATCTGATGCGAAAAGGTGAGATCTGCGAGGTTCGAGACTTCTACTGCGGTGTCTTGATGTTGAAAACTGAAAATGCTAACGCTAATCTGGATTCTATCGCCAAGGAACTGCAAAACGTTGGGCTGTTGTGCTGCTCCAAAAACGCTAGAACTGAATTGAAATCTGTTGCAAAGACGCTAGGCTTCTAGTGGTTCTGTTGTCGCCGCGGCTGATCGAGGGTTCTTGCTGAGAAGGTGCACTGTTGAACACGCGGTTCCTGTTGCCTCTTCTGCACAAAAGTGATAGCGCTAGGGTTTCTTATATACTCACTTGCAAAGTTTATCCTACCTAGTTCCCAACAAAAGTCGCTTAGAAATAATAAGTGAAAATTGGGTAAAATAGGGAGAATAGGTATATGCACTGTAAAAATGCTCCTCATGGGTTCTGATGGTAATATGATGATCATGTTGTATGCAACCAAAGGATATGCATCTACTCTAAGTGCTTGGACATGCATGGTCTACAAACAGACTCACAAAAGTGCCAGAACACTTCCTAAGCTAGATTGACTAAATTGGACTTAACCCTTGTCATGAAGTAGCTTGTCCACGTACACATAGGGTTAGATGTGCACGTGATAGATGATTAGTCTCTTAAACTTTGAAAATGTTAGGAGTCCATTATAGATAGAATCTGGGTGATTATAAAAAATTAATTAATTTATTGACTTAACTAGTTGCTTTCGAGTTTGGAGCACTTACATGAGATGAGATGAAAATATCTATGTTGCATGGATTACAACATGTCTATCTTTATCACTTCTTTAATTGGATTTAGTTTAAGAATTATTTTCGAGGGAACTCAAAGTCTGAGTAAGTGTATCCGAGCGATCCCAAAAAGCAATTGAATCATGTCAAGTTTACCCAAAAGAAAGTAACAAGACGGCACAAAACATTCATTCTATTTTCATATCCATGGCAAATAGAAACTTAAAAACAGTATTGAAATTGAATGCCCACATTTGGCTAGTCTTAAGACACTCCTAGATCCTCAACTCACGTGTAGCTCATATGTTATAAAGCTTTTAAAATTTGGTTTTCTATAGCTTGGACTTATCACCCTCATCATTTAACATTTTCAATACACTTTTTGTGCATGCTTGTGCTTCATAGTGAAATTGCAAGTTTCTATTGTCAAAAATCCTCTCCTAAATGGATCAAACACATCTGCAGACATAGTAAATCATCCCTTTGTTGTATGGACACAAAAGATGGTTTCCACATATAATCTAACTTTCCACCTAGGTGCCTCTTGAGCTCAAGGATAACTTCATGTTTTAGACCTTTTTAACATATGATAAGCTTCTCTCATTCCTTTACTTATTACACAATGGAGTCATTAAAGCCATAAGTCTTACAAGCTCTCGAAAATTTGTGTCGGATGGTGCACCTTGTTCTATTGCCACAAAGCTATCTCATAATGAAATTTTAGGTTTTGATGCACTCCAACAGCTATGCTGTGGTAAAGGAGCCCATGCAACATTATTTTGGAGAAAAGTTGTCAACTTTCCTTCACCACATGGATATTTGTGCTTGACAATCTAAATTGCACAACTGATCATCTATGCTTGTCTCTTGGTAAGTAGAAATATCTAACAACACAAGTTGTATGCCTCATTTCTCGGAAGCCTCCAAGGTACTCTGCAATTGTACAAAGAAGCACCTAAAAAGTGGATCAAATTCAAGACAATTTTCACGTCAGCATGATCAACAGAGATCATGATTTGTATCTGGGACCCTCAACAGAAATGTGATTGATCACTTACTTACGACTTTGTGCAAGTTCTAGATGTGTGTAGTCTAGTGCATGGGTACATCCAGTCAGTGTCTACTGAGCTAGTTTTGTCATTTGACTGTTTTTTGAAGTGTAATCGAGGGCGATTACAATTCTTTTTAGCGGACGGTATGTCACAAGTTTATGATGTGTCATGCCCAACTTAAAAGATATGGCCAAGAGCATCAAGTGGTTAGAGTTTAAAAGCTCTAACCTCACCAACTTATGGATACTGGCCGAGAGGACACAAAGAGTTAAGGCTGCCCAAGGAAGTTGGTCAAATAACCTTCACGGGAAGGTGAGAGAGAATAGATGGCTGGATAGGGGGTGTCCCAAATTTCACATGCACTACTTTTGCAACCATACTCTAAAGGCTCATGCAATGATCAATCTCTTTCTCATATTTGGCTCCATATCTATAGTAGACTGAAGACCATGTGTATCTTGGTTTGGTACCAATAATTCTTTGTAGGCAGAAACGGCTGGTTCTCCTCATCTCTCAAAGGCAAACCGAGGATAAACTCATGGGCAGTTCTCAAAGGGCAAAGATATTGAGCTGGCCGGCACTAGGCAAATTTTAGTCTATCTTGAGACAATATTGTTCCAGCGAAATCCTCCATTTAAACATTCCTAGATCCTAGCACTTGAACTTCCTTTCCTTTGTGCAAACAATAAAAACATTTCCCGCAAAAACTCAATGTATCTCCTCTAGCTGTCTTTGTCACTGTATGTTTAGGCAGCAAACTAAAGTATGGAGCTTTAGAAACCGTACCATTTCTGAAAGCAATAGACATTCAAATCCGACTCATTATTCTGCTTTTTCCTCTTTCTCTCAACTACCACTGCTACACTGCCAACACTAATTCCACTTTCAGGGTCAATTGTCTTTTTCCTTCCCTTATGATGAACAACTATCCTCCAACTAGACATTCCTAGATCCTAGCACTTGAACTTCCTTTCCTTTGTGCAAACAATAAAAACATTTCCCTCAAAAACTCACTGTATCTCCTCTAGCCGTCTTTGTCACTGTATGTCTAGGCAGTAAATTAGAGCATGGAGTTTTAGGAACCATAGCATTTCTGCGGGCTTTGCGCCTCTGAAAGCGATAAAAATTCAAGTCCGACCCATTATTCTGCTTTTTTCTCAATCTCTCAACTACCGCTGCTGCGACACTGCCAACACTAATTCCACTTTCAGGGTCAGTTGTCTTTTTACTTCCCTTATGATGAGCAACAACAGTCCATCCCTCCTCAGCTGCAGCAGTCTCCCTTTCTTGTCTTGCCTGCACCAATTTAATAAGGACAATATGTTTACTTAATGACCTTGGTGAACAAAACAATGGAGCAACATTTTTCTTGCAGGGAAGAAAACCTTTTCTTCACGAGCCTCAAAATCTGCTATGAAATTGTCGGTCTGCTGCTGCAGCACATGAAATCCTGGTCTTTTATTGTGATAATCAGAAAGCCACTCTGCATCAACAAAAGGGAGCACATTCGACATTATCATCAGCATGCGCTGCAATATAATGACTCATTCTAGGTGAATGTCGTCACATGCCAGTACAAAGAACTTTCACTAAACAGGACAATCTAAAGTAGGATTCTGATATTCTTGCTAAAAAAAAGACATAACAAGCAATCCTTACTTCTCATTCCAATCACAAGGTCATTCTCAGTTATTCCAATCTCTATCACATCTTTTGCTTCTGCGAGCACTGCAGCTTCACTGTCTCCGGTCTTTTGACCTCTCGCTTGTTTTTCTTCTTCAGTTCTTGCTTGCTTTTCTTCCTCATCTCTTGCTTACTTTTCTTTACACCTGCAAAAGAGCTCAATTCCGCAGAGAAATAGCTGATACTCGAGGTTCGTCTCCACTGGTGTATACCTCATCTCTTGCTTTTCTTGCTCATCTCTTGCTGCTCTGACACGTTCCTGGTGTATGCGCGCGCGTCAGAAAGGAGAGAGGAGAGTGGGAGGAGAGGTGCGTGGGTTGTGAAAGTGTGAAATGATCGTTGGAGGTCTCATGATCGAACCCTGCTACATGTAGGAAAACCTAATTGGCAATGTTGGTGAATCAGTTAAAAGAATGGGGAAGTCACATAGTTACAGAATCCCAGGTCAAGAAACCTAACCTAAAAATAGCTCTCTTCAGTCTACCTCCTTGTGATGTGCGGATGTTCCGCTATAATATATACTTCATGTTTGATTCAAATGTAGACACTCATCTGGTCAATACTATGTGACCCAACTGCAATTGTTAGGTCTTTTGATAGCATGTTTCTATAGCCCTTTATGTAGGGCCTCCAATCAACAAAAGACCTCAAGACACATAACAATCTATCCTTGAAGCTTTGAACCCGCAATGCACATAAGAGCGGGGAGACAAGAGCATTAGCTTCAGGGTAAAAAATAACACCCTTTCAAAATCTGTAAGTGTAGATGTGATCATCTGCCTTCTCAAAGTTGAGACACATAATAGCCACTCATTGACAAGGACCAAACACTTATGGTGGTGCCAATGATTAGTAAAGATCAATCCTTGGAGCAAAGAATGAAATTTTGGAAGTTCTATTTGCTTTATTTTTTAACTCTGTGTGTGTGTGTGTGTGTGTTTGGTTTGGGGGGGGCGGGGGGGGGGGGGGTGTTCCAATCATCTATGACAAAGAAAAATTCATACCATACAAAGAAAGAGAGAATACAAAAATCTACATCCAAGAATACTTGTAGATTCAAGCTCATTAACAAACACTATCATTATAACTTGCGAAGGACCCAAATTAACTTCAACTTAACACTAGCTTCAAATATAGCTAATAAGTTGTCCAACTAGTACTTGTTTACTTCTTGTTGCATATGAGACACACACGAGATATATTTTGCTAAAGAAGATATATTTAATCTTATCAATTAAATACAAGCTAGTCTTTAATATCTAAAATGAAGCTGGTGGTCATGAGTCTTTACCTTGCAATTTACTTTAAAGATGAATCTGGGCTTATCCTAAATTCATCTAGGTATATTATATTATTTCAAACATTTGGACTCCAAATTCAAAAAGTTGTGGAAATACACTATCCACAAGCTTCCTTCTAGAGTTTAGCTTTTGTGGGCCATGATATTTTGAGCTTGTATTATTTTAGGAAATCCTTTTATTCCCATTTTTTATAAATTGTGAAAAGTAGGCTAAAGCGAGAAACAAAGGATGTGAGAGCTATCTTGAGGTAGTCCAAAAAAAAAAAAATGTTTTTGCAAAGATTTTATACCTGTGGCATGAGGAATTGAAGAGATAATGTCGATTGTTCAGTAGAGAAATTCCTCACAACTTTCTTGTTTACTTGAACATTAGTTAATTTTCACCCAAATTCACCTATTCAGAATACTAAACAGCTACGTATATTTTCTGTTGTTAAGATTTGCACAATCGATAGGTGGTGCACGATTATGAGAACCACAAAGAAAAAAAGGTGATTTAATATACGCTTCAAAGACCTAAGTATTCATGTTTATGGGACAAGGGAATTAATAATAGATACCTCTTCATATGGAAAACCAAGCTCTAATATAAAGAAAAGCTCTCTTGCTATTGAAGTTTATCACCTAGAAACCGCCAAAAAAATCAATTCTCTCAAAGCCTGAACTAGATGTCCCTAGTATGGTCGAAATTTTCTAGCTTCCTGCAAAGCTATTATCTTCTTTTCATCTTCCTTAAAGCGTTGTTGTAACTCCAAAATTTCTTCACAAGACAAAAGGGATGATAAATTGAACCCGACACAAATGAACGCTGGAAGCAGAAAGTATTCACAAGCCAATATGACATTTAACTCCCTGATGCATACTATTGTAGTCATTCACAAGGCAATGCACAAGGACAACCGAATAAAGTATACAATTCATACCTAAAAGTGGATAAAGAACAAGGAACTAGGCATCAATTCTCTCTCTCTCTCTCTCTCTCTCTCTCTCTCTCTCTCTCTCTCTCTCTCTCTCTCTCTCTCTCTCTCTCTCTCTCTCTCTCTCTCGCACACACACACACACACACACACACAGGAGTTGAGTAAGATACCATTATGAGAAGTGAAAAAACCAAAGTACTAAATGAAAATATACATGCATAGTAGTCTCTCGTTGTGAATCAGCATCATGGACAATATTGCCACCCCCAAAGGATCAGATTTTCTTATAGGGAAATTTGCAAACATGTTCACAAAGATACAGACACATGCATTGTAGTGTTCATTTGTAAAGGAGCAAGGATGGCACTACCACCCCAAAGGGTATTATTTTATAAACAAAAACCTCCAAATATGCTCAAAGCTATAAGTGCCCTCCAAATAGGTTTAACATTAGGCCGAGGGCTTCCTACTTGGCAACCCTTGGTAGGTATTTAATACCCCCTTATATCTACTTCAAAAGTATAATAGGGTTGATGTTCTAGTAGGATATAGTTCTAAGCTATCGCAGTCACACATTAACCATGCACAATACACTCATTATCTTCAAAATAACTTTTCTTTGAATGTAGCAAGAATTATAAAACCCAAGAACCAAATAGCCTTTTTAAATCAAGTGAATCCAGAGTTGCATACCTAAAACAGACCCCAATAGGATTAAGAGCATGAGTCAAACAAATGATAGATGTGGTAAACTTGCCGGAGGGATCTGGACAAAGGAAAAAAAGGTTGAGTTTTGCTAGAGAACATGTAATATAGCCATGGTAAGATGGATTCTCCATATCAAGAAACTCAATCATAAAAGGAAGTATGGTGGATTGGATTGGCTCAAGTTCCAATATAGAGTGATGACACATTAAAGTGGCTCTTTTCATAGACCAACATGTCCTCTATTATACATAGCCAAAATGCAAGTGAACAACTCCATGTAGATGACATGGGTGATTTCACAATAGAATGGCATTAAGTGGAGATCTCAAAGCATTGAAGAGCATGTTTGGTGTATGTGGGGATGCCAATACCAAATATCTATGTTTGTATTACATAGCAAGTATCAAAACAAGAGGTTGGGAAACTATCATCAGGAATAATGTGAACGTGGTCGACTTTTAAACATCTATTATGATTTGGGATCCTATTTTATCAAAAGACTGAAAAAATTGTATATATATGTACATTGCATGCAAAGATTAGAATCTTGGACAAATTGCTTCGGTTGCATCTTGATTATGCATACTCTAGTAAGCCAAACTCGCAGATGAGTGCATAGAAAAATGCAAAAGCCTTACTCTTTCAAATGGGTTTCCATGGTGGCCGAGTGCATCTGAAGAAGGATCATTAACTTTATATAGGGACATGTGATGTTTTGCAAGATGTTTCAAGGGGAGGGGCAAAAGCTAGAAGATTCTTGAGCAAACATGATAGTAAACAAGTCAATGCCATGTGAAATTGCTGGAAGGATCTCTATGCCATAACTACAAACGTCAAGAATAGCCCATATGTAGTTAACAAACGAATAGAAGTATGGAAGAAGCTCGACAATTTCTTGAAGGTCCTTAGACAACAAGTTGTCTCAAGTACTAATGCACATGAATTTAGAAAAGAAATGAAGCTTTTAACAAGATCTATCACAGATGCTTGGGGAGAAAAAGACATCACTATTACGTGGTGAGTGTTCAAACATCTCAAAGTGGCCAAAAGTTTCCAAAGTTGCACATTGCATCTCATGAATTATACTAACACAAATTTGTGTTTGTAGCATATTCTCTACTTGCATGGACCATATTTTGTAAAACAAGGACCCCTTTAACATGGAACACACAAGGAATGGAAAATTCCCACTATCAAGCAAGGACTTCACTTTTCAAGTGTAGAAGAAAGGGACGAGGGCAAAGAATAAGCAATGCACTAGAAGAATTATTCAATTGGTTATACAGTAGGCAATTACAAAGGATGAGATCAAATAACCAACAACAACCATGTTGTTTAACCATAAAACACCTCAAGATAGGAACTTATGATTCACTTCACAAACTCTTTGTACCTCTTTCTAAATAGATTGGAATTCACAAAATATGTCCTTGCACAATACTGTCGGTTTAACATCATTTTTTGATTCTTTTAGCATCAATTGACACGTGACCCATTTATTTTAAAAAATTTCTGCTTTGATAGCCACCAAGGAGGTTGACATTTGTCTGTTGACATGTAATTGTATAGCTAGAGTATCAAAGAAAGTATCCCACTCTAGAGGCATTTGAAGCCTGCAACATCCCCAAACATTCTAAGTGCAACATCTCTCTCAAGGAACAGGACATTGTTAGCATTGACTTGAAGGGGAGTGTAACCCATGAACCATGAAAACAACTTTAGGGAAAAGATTAGCAACTGAAGATCTTCAAAATACTACCTGTGGAAGGCATAAAAGATGACCGTGTCCAATGTAGGCCAGTAATGCATAGTTAGGAGCCATCCCTTCTGCTTGTAGCCTCTATTGCTTTCTCTCTGGACCCTTGAACTCTCCCAAGAAATTTGTCCTTATCTAAAAGTTTTATCTGCAAAACAAAAAGTCATGTTTAACAAATACTTGGGAGAGATGCTGCAAGCAAACCTCGACAATCCATCAAGCATACAAAGACCAAATATGATCAAACTTATAGGATGGATATACAATGACTAAAGAAACATGCCTATAGCCTCAAATCCCCTCTTTTGACCACTTGCCAAAATCGCACTTATTATTTGTAGGGCAGATTTTATCTAGCTATTTTCGGTCCTGACCCCACTTTATAGCTTAGCAATGCTATCCTAATATCCCTCCTATCCATAAAATGCAATTTGGATGTGTAAAAATTGAGTTATGGATAGATAAGGAAGAGGATTATATACAACAAAATCATAGTTGTCGTGAGAAAGTGACAATGTTGCGTAGAGCTTCCACCTACAAAGACACTAAAATAGACCACACTCCAAACGGACTATCCACGAGGGAGTTACGAGCCTATGAAGAAAGAGGAGAATACACAAAACTCAAAGACTATACATGTGCTCATTATCCAAAAACTTCATTAAGGTTTTTTTACAAAAGTGCCTTTTATACCTTAGACAAAGGTTTTAAAATGTCAAATAGACTCAAATCTGGGTAGAAAGGGACTAGAGATAACATATGGGAAATTACAAGCTAGAAATTTATAGTCCCGACTACCGACTTTATAATCTTGTGGAAAATAATCAAAAGTACAACTAGAACATGAAGGGTTTTTATATTAAAAATGATGGGATTAAAACATTGAGCTCAAAAGCAGGTTGCTTTCTTAGCTTGCTTCTAACATTCCCCCCCTCCTATTTTGGGTTGTTCGTGACACAACGTTTAAACTTGAGGGTAATGCTATGGTTTCCATGCTTTGCACCGCTAATGTCAAGCTTTGAGAGCATCATAGTAATTTATTCTCATCTTCTTATCCGCCTCAACGTGAAATTTTAGGTCGATGGGATTTTGCACCTTCATAGCTATATAAGCTATAAATCTAGCCCAAAGATTTGCAATGACTGGCCAAATATTTTTTATAAGAATGTAAAGAAGCTGGTGTAGAATGCTTCTTCAAAGGTCTATATTTAATAGGATGGATAAAAAATCACCCTTTCGCGGATTCCATAGAGCACTTCATCAATGATTGATCTGAAAGGTCGTAGCAAAGTTCGTGGTTTCCTTTGAGGAAGGACGCCCATGGAGTATCTGTTTGCTCAGCCTGATGAAATGTCTACATGTATGTTAGAATCATCTTGGCTATTTTCATAAACATAATGTAAGCTACATCTGTAATTCACTTGAAATCTCTATGGCATTTGTAAGTGTCTTTAGCATGTAGTCCTTTGTAGCCCTGCCTTTGGGTGGACGATCTAGGGTAATTTAACCATGTTGGATGTTTCTTTAAAATAATCTGGTGGTTGTTCCAACTCCTTACTCTTGGTACTTGGTAGATGGTGTGACCTTTCTTGATCTCTCAAAGAGCTTGTAGGTACCTTGGATGTTTCTTTAGCCGAAATTTCCTCCAGCATGCTGGATGCGGTTCTACATTGTCCGCTTCTTGATCTTTGAGCATTCTTTCTTTCACTTTGAGGGCTTCATACTTCAATAGAGGCTATGGAAGGGGCTGCTGGTGCCATGTGTTTATATGATTTTCTGAGTGGTCAACTGTGCAACATTTGTCGAGTGTAAAATACGCTCCTCCTAGGCCATTGCTGTTGGAATTAGGGTTGCAGGAAAACACACACAACTTGGCTCAAGGCACACAATTGAGAGTGTATTACTTAGTGTGCAATGGAAAGATAGATAGCCCTAGAGTGATGGGCATTTATACAATGCACGGGGGGAAAAACCTCCTAAAGAGGAAAAAAATGCATCGGCGGTCCTAGTGTGTTCACACACATCACTACCACATGTATATGGTAACAAATACCCCCTTGAGTGATGCGGTGAACGAGAGCTGGCATATGAGTAAAGGAAAGTGCCGTGCCCTGAGGACATGATCAGTCCACAAAGGGGAGTAAGCCCAAAGCTTTGCAAAAAGCTTCGCGCTTCTCACGGGACAATGCCTTTGTGAAAAGATCTGGAAGGTTGTCCTGTGTTGGCACATAAGCCAAGCTAATCTCTGCTGTTGAGAGCCTCTCCATGACATAGTGGTAATGCACCTCAATGTGCTTTGCGCGAGCATGAAAAATTGGGTTCCTTGCAACTGCCAATGGGCTCTGAGGCGTCTGAGCCATACACACTCAACTGTAGTTGTGAAGACTACCCTGTACTCAGCCTCACAACTAGAAGTGACCACAGTAGGTTTCTTCTTGCTCAACCATGATATACATGAACTGCCAAGCATGAAACACAAACCACTTGGGGACACTCGCATGTCAAAACAATCAGCCCAATCTGAGTCCAAAAAAGCATGTAAGTCTGGCGGCAATGATCCCCCCATGGGATAAAACAAGCAAAGATGTAAAGTGCCACTAAGGTTGCGAAAAATCCTCTTGGCAACCTGCCAATGCTTAGACCCTGGGCTATGCATAAATCTGCTGGCCTATGAGATTGCAAACTGAATATCCGGCCTCGTGTTGCATACAAAAATGAGGCATCCAACAACAGTTTGGTAAAGAGTGACATCAACAGGATCACCAGCATCATGAAGAATCAATTTAAAACCTCTTTCCATGGGAGTGGCAATAGGTTTGCAATCCTCAAGTCCAAACTTACATAGCAATGTCTCTATGTAACTTTTGTATGTAACTTTTGTGTCTCTATGTAACTTTTGTAACTGCTTAAACTGTATGCCCAAGTAATGATGGAACAGCCCCAAATCTTTCATCTTGAAAGTAACATTCAAATCAGCCTTAAATGTTGCATTATGTCTCTCATTTGGTCTAGTGATCAACAAATCATCTACATAAAGAACCACAATGAGAAGTACATCACCCTCACACTTTACATACAATGTGCTTTCTGTAAGACTGTTATGAAACCCTCGTTTGACCAAATGAGTGTCAACTTTCTCATACCAAGCACGAGGAGATCGCTTCAACCCATACAAAGCCTTCTTACATCTGCACACTTTGTCCTCTTGTCCTTTCATGACAAAACCGTGAGGCTGCGCTACATAAACCTCCTCAAATATGTCACCATTCAAGAAAGCAGTAACAATGTCTGATTGATGTACATCCCAACCAAAATGAGCTTCCACTGCTCAAAGAAAACGCACAGTAGTCATACGACAAGGGGGAGCAAAAGTCTCTTCATAATCTATGCCTTTTTGTTGTGCATAACCCTTTGCAATAAGTCGAGCCTTATGGCAATCGATCTCACCATCCGGCTTGTGTTTCAACTTGTAAACCCACTTTGTACCATGGGCCTTTTTGCCAGGAGGAAAATCACATAAAGTCCACGTGTCATTTTCTATAAGTGCATCATATTCTGATTGCATGGTAGCCATCCAATTTTTTGAATTCTGTGTTTCATCAAAAGAGAGATGTTCCTCAACATCATGTAAGCTAGACACATCCAAAGCATAACAATTTGATGCATAAGATGCATGGCCAAAGCCTGAACAAGTACGACTAGACAAAGGTTCATCCAATTTAGTGTCACGCAATGTATGCACCAGCCATTTTGGCATACCTCTAGCCTGCTCATTTTCAGCCCTTTCCTCATTAACTACATCATGTACATCTGCATCAATAATAGGCTGATCTGTAACATTTTTGGAAACCCCCATAGGCTGTACATTTGCCTCCTTGGAATTTACATTTAAACTTCCACCACTGAAAAGAGGCAACAAAGCGTCATAAATGTCGTGCGAGCTTACATTATTGTCTCTAGTACATGACAGCAAGGGATGAACAGAATCTTCCACAAACACTACATCTCGTGAAACCAAAATACACTTTGTTTGCCGATGATACAACCTATAACCTTTTCTTTCAACACTATGACCAACAAAAATACATTTGACAGACTTATCATCCAATTTTTTGTGCTGTGTTTGTGGCACCAAAGCATATGCCAAACAGCCAAAAACACGCATGTGCTCAATAGAAGGCTTTCTATCATGCCATGCTTCACATGGAGTAATAGAATGCAAAGCTTTCGTAGGACACATGTTAAGTACATAAGTGGCACACATGATGGCCTCAAGCCAAAAAGAATGCGGCAAAGCTTGACTTTTGACCATACATCATGCCATTTCCGTAAGTGACCTTTTTTTCCTCTCAGCTACACCATTTTGTTGAGGGGTATAAGGCATTGTACATTGGTGTTTTATCCCACGACTAGCTAGAAATGCATTAAATTCATGAGACATATACTCCCCCCTCGATCGGAACGGAGGGTGCCATAGTACATTTTGAGACATTTTCAGCCATATCCATAAATTATTTGAAACACATAAAAACTTTGGACTTCGCTTTAAGCGGAAATACCCAAGCATGCATGGAGTAATCATCAATGAAAGTCACGAAGCACAGGTAATTGCCCAAGGAAGAAATTTGCATGGGCCCACAAACATCACTATGCATAAGCTGCAACCTGCATGTGGCCCTAACTGAACCATCCTTTAGAAACTTAGAACGCTGCATTTTACCCAAAATACAACCTTCACAAACATGCTTGACAAGTGCTTCAAGAGGCGGCAAAGAAGCAACAAACAAGCAAAATTCAAATGCCCAAAACGTGCATGCCACAGTTTTGCATCTGAAACAACCTTTGAATCTGCAACTGCATTTGCAAAATTTTGTCCACACTTGTCATACAAAGTGAGCTTATACAGCCCACGGCACAAAAGGCCAGATGCAACAATTTCTTCACTAAAGCTGAGATCATGGACTGTACATCTGTCATTTACAAATTTGACTACAAGTCCAAGTCTAGCAAGTGCAGATACATGCAAAAGATTCTTCTTAGGTACATAAAGTGCATCAACAAGTGTGAAAGAATTGCCATTTGTAGTAGTAAGCACAATCTTTCCAACTCCTTGAACAGGATAAGAGGCATTGTTGGCACAAGTGGCTGAATTCCCATGAGGGACAGACTCCAGAGAGGTGAACAATTCACGATGTGAGGTAATGTGCTTTATAGCACCACTGTCAAAATACCACACATGTGAATCTGCAGCAACTGACATGCATGCATCATGGACAACAAGATTGTAAGTGCACTCTGCACTAAAATCCCATTTTAGCATTAGGAGCAGAAGTTTTTCCACTCGCAGCAGAACCATAAGAAGTGGCTACATTGCTGTTACCACCCTTTCTTTGAGAAGCAATAAAAGCATGTTCAACTGCACACTATCTACTCTTGTTTTTTTGGAAAGTGACTCTTGCAATAACAATGTGCATAATGCATCAAACTTGACAACTTCTGGATTTCCTTGGGTCATAAGTCTCCAAGTACTAGCAAAAGTCTAGTAAGAATCTGGTAAGGCATCAAGAAGAGTCTGCACAAGGGAAATGTCTGAAATGACTTCACCTGCAGTAATAAGTTGCTCATTGATATCCTTGACACTAGCAAGCAAAGTGTCCATAGCATCTTCCTCTTGCATAATCTTCGATTCCAGCTCTTTACGCAGCAAAGCAATTTTAGCCTCATTGCGGCTTGCAGAAAGACCTGCTAGAATATCCCAAGCATGTTTTGCGGTTTTCACTGAACGAATGTGAGGAGTAATGGTGCGCTTCACTGAAAATGCAATCAACGCATGAGCCTGTGCATCCTTTACATCCCAACGAGCTTGTTCTGCCGTAGGCAAAACAACTCTAATAGCAACAATCCTTGCAGCAAGACTTGCAACATCCTCAACATTGCCTACATCCTCAGAACCAGGACGTACATGAATGCCCTGCACAATATTCCAGACGCCCTTTGATACAAGACCATGTTGCATCATGTAAGCGCACATAGGGTAATTGTCCCCATCCAATCTGTCCTCAGCAGCAAACATCTTGAACACATCTGTGTTGTTGTCAGCCATGGAAAATGTCTGCACCTGATGTGAAAACTGCCCAAGATGAGGAGAAACTGAGTGAGACTAGCACGTGCTACATAGCACAACCCACAACAGACTGTATGGGACTTGTTTTATAGTAATTGGCGCTGACAGAAATTCTGCACAAAATGATGAAATTGCATGTGCAGACCTGACTGTAGTGGAAACGGAGGTCGAAATGAGCCCGAATCAAAAATCTGAGCAGACTCAGCTCTTTGAGCTCACCCAATTTTTTTTTTGACCTGTGAGACGCTCGCCAAAGCTCACAGAAATGGGAGAAAGTAAGCAGGTGTGAGCTGGAGTTGCTGGTGACTAAGCCCGGGAGGATGCAACCTGCTCTGATACCAATAGTTGGAATTAGGGTTGCAAGAAAACACACACAACTTGGAGAAGATGAAGGAAGCTCAAGGCACACAAATGAGAGTGTATTACTTAGTGTGCAATGGAAAGATAGATAGCCCTAGAGTGATGGGCGTATATACAATGCATGTGGGAAAAAACTAACGAGGAAAAAAATGCCCCGACGGTCCTAGTGTGTTCACACACATCACTACCACATGTATATGGTAACAATTGTTGTTGGAGCTATATATGGCTCACTCTACTCAACTTGGTCTCACCTATATATATATATGTGTGTGTGTGTGTGTGTGTGTGTGTGTATCCTGTCCTCAATATGAATCAGTCTTTGGGAGCATACATGGTCTCTCTCTCTCTCTCTCTCTCTCTCTCTCTCTCTCTCTCTCTCTCTTACACACACAACATGGTATCAAAGCAATAACGATCACGTAGCGATGCAACTCATGATAAAAAAATAGAGTATATATACGTGGTTACCTTGTAACATTCATAATTACTGTAAATTTATTTTGAGGAGAAATTCTTGTTAATAGTGGTTGTTTTGTGTTGACACTAGGGTTGTGTGAACATAAGCCACTTTAGTGGCTATAAGTAACTTTTGTGTAAATTCTTGTTCTCATGAAACATAGAAAACCTCACCAAAACCTTTTAGGGATTTGTGCTCTAGGCATGTAGAGAGTTGAAAAAAACTAAAAGAAATAATTTGATATTAATTTTGGTATTTTTCTAGGGTCATCTTTTAGGTACAACTATACAAAACTCGCTCAAAATCTTTGATACCCCATGTAGACCCCTTAAAAACCTTCTTAAAAAGACTGTCAAATTGTTTTAAGCTTCAAAAAGACATATTTTGTCAAATTTAAAAGCCAATTTAGTGGCTTTTTACTATTTTTGAAATTTATTATTTTCTATTTTGCACTTTTTTGGGATAAAGGATATACTAAAATGTTCTCTATGTGATAGGACCTCATTGATATCCAATGTTCATGGTTTCATAATAAATAGGCAATCTTAAAGCTAATTTTCTAGAATGAGTTGCCAAGCCACTTAAATAGCTCAGACACAAACCCAGTGTTAAGAGGAATATATTTAGTGTTTTGAGTGATGCTTATTGCTAATCGATGTAATTAACTTTTAATTACATTTGCTTATCAATTTGTGTTTTTGACACCTTCAACTTTGGACCAATTTTTGAGGGTCTTTTGCTCAATTGGGATACGCTCGATTGCACTTCGCTCAAAACTTGTTCGTTTGCTCGTGCTCTTTGATTTGAGTCTTGGGTTGCAAAAGTTGGAGTTCGTAGCAATAAGTTATGATGTTTTGAGTGCAACCAAACTTGACCTAGGTTTTGTCTTAGTAAAGCGTCCATTATTGTTTTGCTATTTTTTGCATCAACTTTTTTCAATAAATATAGAATTTTATGATGCACAATGCAATGATCAATCTTGAGTCTCATGCCTCTCTATTTTGAGGACTCTTTCATTATATATGTCTCCTTTTATATGTCTTCTGGGTGTTGTGCCTCATCCCCGAGCATCCTTTCCTGCTCATTTTTTGGAAAGTATGATCGCGATACTTGTCCCTTATCCTCAATTGACGTCTCTCGTCTCTTGCAGCCTTCATTAGAGTTGAGGTTTTGAGCGAGCATTCGAATGAACTTTTTCCAAATATTGGTTAGCTAAGCAAATTTTTTTAAAAATCTTGCTTTGCTCTAAAAAGAGTTTTTGGAGCGAGCTTTTTAGAGCGAGGTTTTTTTAATCCCTCTCTCTCTCTCTCTCTCTCTCTCTCTATATATATATATATATATATATATATATATATATATATATATATATATATATATATATATATATATATATATATATATATATATATATATATATATGCATATTTGTGTTGTAAATATTGTGTT